>NW_024510321.1:18910463-19053632 GCF_017590135.1 Pyrgilauda ruficollis | reverse complement strand
CCATTCCCTGTCCCCTTGCACTGCTGGGGTAGGGGGTAGAGCTGAGAAGGGAGGAAGGTGTTTATAAGGGCTTGTTTTATTTCTCATTGTCCTGCTCTGATTTTGTTAGAAATAAATTCACTTTATGTCTCTAAGTTGAGCCCGGTTTTGCCCTCAATGGTATTTGATGAGCCATCTCTCTCCTGGTCCTTATCTCAACTCATGAACCATTTGTTAAATTTTCTCTCCTCTGTCCAGCTGCAGAAGAGAGTGAGTGAGTGGCTTTGGTGGGTGCCTGGCATCTGGCCAGCATGAACACACTATTTCAGCTTAAAAGTTTGTGTAAAAGTCAGCAGTGATTTCAGCATGAGTATTGTGGCTCTGTTTAAATCACTGAAGTCTGCACTGTGCTTCTTTATACAGGAAAGATTTTATTTTTTTTTTTTTAAGAAAACCTAATGCATGTTTGTCTCCTTAATTGATGCCTTTCTCCTTGGCAAGTGACTGTGCTGGATGGACCAGGTGATGGAAATAAGCAAATATGAATGAGAGCTAGGTTCACTACAGCATTCTGTATTTAAACAAAGTACAAGAGAAAGGTTATTTCTTTTTTTAAATTTAAGAAGGAAAAATGAGTAGTAATTTAATTAGAGAGTGATGTTCAAGCACCTTTCCTCACAGAAAGGCCCCTCCCTGGAATCATGAAACTCCATATTCATTGACTTAAGGACATACCAGCTGGTGGCTGCATTAAGGCAGGAGCAGCTGGCAAAACAGGGTAAGGACAGGTAGCTGAGTGCACTGCAGTTTCCCGCACAGAAACTTGGCCACTCTACCACCAAGTGAGTCATCTCTGCCTCCTGAGATGGAATTCACTTTTTATTTTGGTCTGGAAATTTGGTTTGGCTAATGAGATTGGCCAGATACAAACTTCTGAGGAATTTCTAATTTTTTGCAAATTTTTAATTGCTGTCTGAAACCCACAAAGGGAAAGCACAAGCCTTCTAAGAACAGAAGTGCTTGCCACAGGAGGATGTGCATCTGTAATAGAAGTGTTGCAACAAGGAACAGCAGGCAGAAATGTGCATTTAAAAGGAATGTTTTAAAAAAAATCATGATGTGTGATTAAAAAGGCATTCTAACTCCCTGCAAAACAGCAATTAAATCTTGAATATTCTTTAAACTGCACCTGTAAATTCACAAAACAATAGATGGAAAGGATTCATTATGACAATATGCATCTCTAGGTCTGTCAGTTCATAGCACCCTTGAAGTGAAATGAAAGGAAAAGACCAAAATCCTGCAGCAATGCAGATGCTTTTTAACAAATAATCTTCCAACTCAGTGAGAACCTCAGTGCTTGCATAAATGACAAGCAGAAGTATCTGGGAGATTCCCAAGGCCTCCCTGAACCAAATGCCCAGTAGTGGATGGAGGAGTACAGAGAAGAATTGGTGTGCTGAAATTAATAATGACAGCTTTAGTTTGAGAAGTGCTCCTGTTTATTTTGAATATAACAATTCTTCTGAGACAGATTAGACAGATTAGACAGATTCCAAGTGCCATTTGTCTTCTTAAAGATCTGACACTTGGTCATTCAATAAAGTATATGATTTGGCAGTTTGTGCACTAAATTCTAGATTAAATTACTTCCAAATTATATTTTTAAATCTAAAACTTTATATTCTAAAACATGTAATTACTTATGTAGTTTGTTCCTGTTTTAATAAAAATAATTTTCAATGTTACTAAGATACAACTATACCATAAAACCATAGAAAACTTTGAAGCTTTAAGTCCAACTTTTTGTGTCTGATTTCTTTTAAGAACACTGTAGATTTCTTTTCCCCAATCAAGTATTTGAGAGTGCTGCACAACAAGTACAGGATTTTTCTAGAATAAAAAACTAAATGGTTCAGAATACGTTCATATGCTATGTATATACGTTATATGTAATTTAGATAAACCAAAACTAAATAGCCTTACAGCATCCCTTCTCAGCTTTTTGGGGTTTTTTTTTGGTAATATTAATATTTGCTTTTGTGAAAATCTTGCAATCCTATTTTTTCTTCTTATGCTGTATTGTCTCTTGGTCTCCTTCTGCACAGCAACTGTACCTGGATTTGCTACAACCACCTGAAATGCTTCAACAAGTTCAGATGTTATGCTCAGTTTTAATTTTTCACCAAAAATTGCTGAGACCCATAATAAGTAAGTAAATAACACTATTGCTCCTTTCAGCAGCAAACCCAAAATGGTGAACCCACGTGTTTGGGGCCAGGAAGTCAGACCAGCACAGGCAGAGAATTTGGGGTTTGGGGCAGAAGCACCTTGCCCTGTGTCTTAGGCACAGCATGAGTGCCTTCAGCCTAGGAGCTGAAGCTAGAGGACAGACACACTGCCACAAGCAGGAGTCTGAGCTCACAGTCCCTGTGAGACTGCTCATAGGGCTTTTTTTGACAGTCTGGTGCCTTATCCTTCCATGAAAACAGGCCCGTTCCACTTGTGCTCACCTCGGGGAAGAGGCAAGGACATGGGGATTGCAGAGGAACTCACATGCTCTGAATTTACAGCCCAGCCTTCCCCTGAGTCACTCCAGCCGTGCCACGCTGCAGTGTTCCAGGCACTGCAGCATTAGGATATTAGGGAGTTTTGTACTAAGGTAGCAAGGCAAGTCTAATTACACAAAATCTCTTACGCACTAACAGTGTTTTTAGGAGATGTACAGCATTTATAATGGAGAAGCATTTAATGAGGGGAAACAAAATCAGCAAACTACCTTACCAAGCAATTAAAAATAGTAGTTCAAAGAAACTGGAACTGTACATATTTGATGCTCTTCAAAGCAAAGCATTTAAAGTCACACTATTGGTACAGATGTATAAAAGGGATGGGAATTCACTTATGAAAATAAATGTGATGACCTACTGCTCAAGGGTTTTTTCAATAGGTACAATTTTATTAAAATAAATATTTCATTATTAATCCAAATATCAGAAATGTGACATTCTTAACTATAACTATGACTGCCTCCTCCATCCCAGACATCTCTTAGTATTATCCACACATGTGCAAACAAAAGCAGGACTCTGTTAACTGTAAGATTTAAAATTTGTATCAATAATAAACCACAACTAGGTTGCCATATTGTTTAAATAAGTTACTACTGCATGTGAGCTTCTGCCAGCACTGATGTACAAGGACCATTCAAATCTGTGAAAATCTTTCACAAGTCTGGAATTGTTTTCTGATCTAAACTTCTGTCCCGGTTTTGTCTGAAGTAATAATTGATTTTCTCCCTAGTACCTGGTACAGGACAGTGTTTTGGATGCAGGAAGAGAATAATGTTGATTTGTTATTTATTGCTATTTATTTATTTAAAACTGATGTTTTGCTTGTTGCTGAGTAGTGCTTGCACTGAGCCAAGGACTTTTCAGTGTCTCACACTCTGAATGTGAGGAGCTACACAAGAATCTGGGGAAGTGGGGGGGAACACCTCTGGGACAGCTGACCAAACTGGCCAAAGGGACATTCCACAACACAGAACATCCATGCCCAGTGTAGAAACTGGGAGAAGCTGGCCAAAATGGACTGACTGCTGTTCAGGGATGGGCACTACCCTTGGTCGTGATCAATCTGCGCATCACTTGCTTCTCCTGGGTTTAACTGAACATGCACTCTCTTTCCTTCTCTCTCTCTCTCTCATTACTACTCTCACAGTGCTGTATTTTACTTCTTTAAGAAATTATTAAGCTATTCTTATCTCAGCCCATGAGTTTTTGCTTCCTCTCCCTTCTCCCCAGTGCCGATTCTCCTCCCCATCCCACTGTAGGCGAAGCGGGTGAGCAAGTGAACTGCATGGCACTTATTTGCCGGGTAGTGTTAAACCATGACAACTTCACAGTAAGAATGAACCAGAAGCCCTGGTCAATTGTACGAGACAAAAGATAAAAAAATAAGGAAACCATTAAGTTAATAACCTTATTTTCCGATAATTTTATTCTATTTGCATCTATAGGCAACTACCATAATATAGTTTAAAGATTTGCAAAGGCATATCTTACAGAGCAAGAAAGGTGCAGAAATGAAATCTAAATACTAAAACTTTGTTCTTTATCCCCCTCTAGCCAATCATTCTGCACAGACTGTTGCTTAGGATTTGCCTGCTTACGCAACATGCTTATGAGCAGCCTGTAAAAACATAATTTCCTTTTAATCATGTGCTGATAAAATTCCCTTTAACTCCTCAAATAAAAAGCATAAAAATATATACAGACATAAACGTACACATGTGTCTTAAAGATAAAAGCACAAATTATCAGACTATTATCAGACACTGCCTTTTTGCAAAGAAAAAAGCTTGAATGAATTCTTCATTTACAGCAGAATATTTCACCAGTTTGCAAAACTTATAATTTTCAGCCTCACTAAACAGAACATTATTTTATTCATTTGTCCTCATTCCTATACAGCCAGATTCAGTAAAATTATGGATATGGTTGGTAACTGACAACCAAACCAATGTGGACAAAAAAGCTCTATAATGTGTAATGCAGAATGTGTACGGCATCTTAAAATGTCAACCACTGATTTTTATGTGAAAGTGTAACTGTATACAGCTATGGAACAGTGTATCATACTGCATTCAGCTCTTTCTTATAATAATTTATGAGTTCAATGCAGAATAAAACAATCTGTAATTTCAGCAATTATTAATTATGCAAAGGTGGTGTTATGTTTGAGATTTGGCAATTTTGACCCACTGAAGAAAGAGATTTCTTCTTAGCTGTAACACAGCACAATGAAACCTCTGTGCTATTCAGCATAATTGCAGCTCAGAAGAAAATTGCTAAGCTGCTGGCAGTGCACTCCCTGCATCTAGGTCAGAGCATTGTGCTGCTCACTCTTTGCAAAATGCACACTAACTAAGCTGAGACAGACATAATGAGACAGGGATAGAAGAGCTTGCAAATCTTGAAAGTGAAAGGGATAATAGGAAAGCCTAAAGAAGAAAATCAGCTTAATCTATCAGGACATGGCCAAGACAAGGGAAGTATTCATAGCTTCCCACAAAGGTAGGAGGCTAAAAGCCAGCAATAAAGATAATTTCCTCAACAGCTATTTAAAGCTACTATCAGAGAGTATGTAAAAGGAAGATCTCTCTCTAGCCAGAAGGTAAGAAAGTAGAAGCTCTTCTACTAAAACACAAACCTATCAAAATGTAGCAGTCCAAAGATGCATACACCCTAAAAAATACACACAACTTCCTTAAAAATTATTTATGCTTCCCAAATGCACATATAACAGTGTCTCAGTGTTAGAAATTTCCCTCCTCCTTTAACAGCTCCAAGCAACCAGCTAGATCCTAAAAACATAAATATGTACCTGCCTTTCCATGTCTAACTCACTCCTAGCAAACTCAGATGCACACCTGAAGAAACATAATCCAGGCATACTCTGAACAGGTAAAATTACATGACCCATGAAAAAAAAAATCCAAAATATTACATGACCCATGAAACAGTTCAAATTAACCAGCTTGCTTCTCATCCTCCACTTGTGAAAAGCAATGCACTATTTAACCTCCAAGGGTTTAGGCAGATTTCCCTTGCCACAAGGTAACCTTGATTTTGTAGTAAAAATCCTCATGCGGAAGAAATTCTACAGTTTCCAGCGCGGCATTACACAGACACACAGTGCATCCCTCTCCTCTGTCTCCCCAGATGCAGAAGCGCCTACCTGAAGAGTCATGATGCTGCGGGGATGCGCAGGGAACGGCCTCGCTCCTTCTCCGGCGGGGACGCGGCGCGTCTGCCAGTGGCTCCGGTGGCGCTGGGATGGTCCCCGGGAGCTCAGCTGGGCAGCGGAGCCGGCCGGCAGCACACAGGAACTCGCACCCGCCGGGACCGCTGAGCGGCGACAGCGCCGGGAAGGGGCGCTGGGGGCGGGGAGCACTAAGCCCCCCGTGGTTTCCGCTGAAAGCCTGAGCTCCAGCCATACCACTGAGGATTAGGCCACCAGGCTGAGAGCAGTGATACAGCAAGACTCTCAAGCCATTTGTTTGACAAAGGAATTTCTTGAGCGATTGAACTGCAACCAGTCCAGTTATTGGAACTGTTCCTTCTGCCGCAGTCCCTGCTCATGCTCATGTCCAGCCAACCTGGGACCTCGCACCTTTCAGCTGCAGCTCTGAAAAACATGTGGGTCGTCCCAAGGATACCTCACACAAGGGCTACACACACAAAATACACTGTGAATGCTGGTTTTTAATTTGTTCTACTAAGCACAGAATAAAAAGAATATTAAATTAATTGATAAACTACCCTACAAGTGTAATCACTGAAAAAAAAATCATTCCCTCTTGTATCAATGAATTATTTATATTCATACCTCTATACATTTATGTACATCATTCCCTAAACACAGTTTGATCTATGGTAGGTACTTCTGCATTTTTTTAACCCGCTAGCTTCCATAAAACCATACCAAAAAAGTAATTTAAGGGGAAACAAGTCCAGGTTAAATTAAGTCACGAATTAACAAGGAAACAATCCAAGTAAATATAAGTAAATAGAAGATTAAAAAAATTGAAAAATTTCTGAAGCACCGGTGCCCTAGCAAAGAAGCTCTGCTCTTTCAGGATCAAGAAGCTGTGCTTAACCATGCTGTGCACTACGGGGAATGTGGAAAATGAACACACTTGTGAAGATTTGTTACAGGCTGAGGGCACATTGCTGCAAACACTGAATGGAACCACTCCTTACTGTCACCTTGCTCACAGCACACAATGTCCGTGCACAGCACGGCGCATACTGCACTGCAGCGAGGGCCTCCCCCGTGGCTGTGAAGTCCCTATGAAGCACCTGGCGACCTGGCCCTGACTGGGTTAGCTGACAGGCCTCTGCCACCGCCTATGCGCCAAGCTTCGGGAGCGCGCGAGCCCTGCGAACGCCAGGAGTGAGCCTACGGTGAGACCCGCCAAGGGCGGGCCCCCAGCACCAGCGCTTCATGGCTCTTTGCATTAACGCCACGGCCGCTTCGCCATGCGGCCTTGAGCGCAGCGCGGGCACCGCCCGCCGAGCCGCCACAGCGGGACCCGCCCGAACAGGGCCCGCACCGCCCCTGCTAGGCTTGATCACCGCCCCGCCGCGGCCGGGGGCGGAGCGGGGCCGGGCCAGACCGGGGGCAGAGCGGGGCTGGGTTGCATCCCGAGGCGTGTTCCTGGAGCGCGGGACGGCTGAGGTAGGGCTGGCTTTGCGCCGGCGGGTGCGGGGCAGCTGCGGCAGGGCCCTGTGGTCGGGCAGCCGGAGCCCCGCCGTCGGGCAGCCGGAGGCCGCTCCGCTCCCTGGGCCCGGGCCCGTAGTGCTTGGCGGGTGAGGGCGGCGGCCCGCGATGCTGCGATCCGGGGAGAGGGTGCTGCGGTCTCGGCGGAGCCCCCACCCCACAGGGACCCGGGCGGCCGCAGTGCGCTGTGCTGGGGCCGTGCTTAGCCCGCGTTCCCCCGTTGCCGGGAGCTGGAGGAGCCCACGGGGCGCTCCGCAGCGGAAGCGGCTGGGGAGGTTCCTGGCGGAGGTGGACGAGGGCGGCGTTTCTCCATCTCCCTTCCGCCGGAAGCGAGGGGATCGCCACCGTGGTGCCAGGTGGAGGAGCTGTGTTCGTTCGTTCACTCGTTGCTCTGTTTCCTTTTCCCTGCACGCTTGTTTTCCTCAGGAGTGTCCATTTTGAAAAGAAAAATGTCATCTTTGAACTGTGAACATGTCCCATGTTTTTTTTCTTGTACGTCTGTTGCTGATTTTGCTTGTCCAAGGTCATCAGAGCATCCCTGATTGAAAGCTTTTAAAAGTCATAACCCAGAACTCATTTTTTTAAAGACAATCACGAGCTGCCATTCTAACAGAGTCACACGTAAGAATTCTTGTGGTCATTTCCATTTTTCAGTTGTGTTCACTTTTTGGTTGTTGCTACTGTGATGGTAAGCATAAGGGATTAGATAACTGCACGAATGATAGCTCCATGAAGGACTAATAGGTTAAGTCGGCACACCTTTATTCTTACATCCCAGATGGAACCATTCTGGGTGCTTGGGAGCTGAGGGGAATGCCAGCCCTGTCCTCCCCAGGTGGTTTCTCCAGTTTCCACTGTTGCAGCAGATAACTGGATTGGATGGGCCATTGCTGATGTGGCCCAGAGTATTCCATAGATTATTCTGACAGTACTGAAGAGTGCCCCGGTGTTTTTTTTGTATTTTGGAATTCTCAGTTTTACTGTTCTCTGAAAATGCCTTCAGTGGTTTTAACTTTCATTTTGGGTAACAGTTCACATTGCACTGATACAACTCTGTTCAAGGTGGAATCATAGACCATCCTGAGTTGGACAGAATTCACAAGGATCATCAAATCCAACTCCTGACCTTTTCAGTCATACCATGTGCATCTTTCTCCTGCTGTCCTCCAGACTAGAGCTTAACTGAGTGAAAATCTATCCAGATAGATGTTGCTTGATGGCAGTACACTTGGGTGAAGATGGTATTTGTCTTTTTATATCAAGGTAGCTCACTACCAGTACACAGAGAACTGGTATGACTAAATGGTATCTTTTGGGTGGCAGCTTTTAGGTGTTCATGAGCTGTACGTAAATGCAATCTGTATGCCTGCCTGGGTAACTAGGAAACCTAGGAGGGAGTCATGTCATGGTTCCCCTGATTAGAAACCTGAGCTGTGCTTCTTCTGAGAGCTTGCCTGTGTAACAGTGAAGATGGTATAGTTCCCAAGCAGGAGCATGGGGGCTTTGCAATTTACCAGGGACTGTCATCAGGCTTGACCTCATGTCTTCACTCTGGACTAGATCAATCAGAGCAAGAGCAATTACACTTTCTCTGCTCCTGTTCAGTTCTTCTCACCCTTGAAGGCATCGTCCAGGTGAACAAAAGACCCCTTCTGAACTTTTGGAGGCATGTAGGGGATTGCCTTCCTTCCCTGAAAACATAAACTGTTAAAGAGTGTGCAAGGTTTTATCATATCTTCCAAATACAGAAAAACACAAAGGCATGGACTAAAGGCTGAAAAAACAGATTTATAAAATTCCTAAATAAATTCAGGAACTTGTTTCATCTTGTGATTGAGTTTTTGCTTTTTTTTCCCCTCCCATGTCACGGAGGGCAATGCAGCTGTGCAACAGTGAAAATGGAGTGGTCCCTCAACCTGTGATTCTGGGGATGGGCTGTTGTTTGGTTGGGCTTGTGGTTTTTTTACATCTGTAATACCTCCAGCTGATTTTGTTCAGCTTTAGAAGGGTCTTTTGTCACTGCTGTTGCCATACTGTCCAGTCCAGCTTCTTTTATTTCTTAAAAAAAAAAAACCCAGCTCCACATCTGCCCTGTGGAAGACGTGTGAGGTTGATAGATGTATCACTGACATGCAGGGTTTCTCTTCTGCATTCCCAGAAGAAGCTTCTGGTAACGATGTCCACAGCAGACTGTACAGTATTTGAACTAATGTTTTGCTCTTTCTTCCCAGGGTGACAAAACACAGAACGACCTCAGGATGTCTGTAATTCAGCAAGGGACAGCAACACTTCGGAAAGCAAAGAAAACCACTGTAAAAACATGTCTAGATAACCCCTTTGTTTTCCAGTGGAAAACCATAGATGGAGAAGATATGCATTTTATACTAGAGACCTTAGAAGAAAGGATTAAACACATTGGACTTAAAAAGATTGAGAGTCCAAGAAAGAAAAAACGTTCCCTTACAAAAAAACAAACAGAAAGAAAGTGTGATGCTGGCACCAATGATTTCCCTAAAGAGGAAGCAGAAAGCCACCAACAAAAACCAGGATGGACTGACATAAGTATCAGAAGACAGCTTGCCATTGGAGTTAATGAAGTTACAAAAGCATTGGAAAAAAATGAACTTCTTCTCTTGCTGGTGTGCAAGTCTGCCAAACCTGCCATGATCACGTCGCACCTGATCGAGCTGAGCGCGAGCCGCGCCACGCCGGCAGGGCAGGTGCCACGGCTCAGCGAGACCGTCGCGCCCCTTCTTGGCCTGACGTCCATTTTAGCACTCGGCTTCAAAAAGCACTCTGACAAATTCACTGAAGCAATAGCAGCAATAATTCCAAAGATACCGGCTTTGGAAGTGCCGTGGTTTCAGTACAGAACTGAAGAACCCATGGCTTATGCAGATACAGATTCTTCAGACAATCTGGAACCCGAAGAGCTTGCAGAGGTGCTGGAGGATAAGCTCGCAAGTCAGAAGCGGAAGCATACAGAAAGCAATTGGCCTGATCTTTCAAATGTAATTTTGCAGCCTTTGAAAATCAAGAAACTTGTCCCAAATCCCAATAAGATAAAGAAACCACCTCGCAAAAAGAAAAAGGCTTTTTCAGCATAACTGAGTTTGGTTCTTTCTATTAAACAGATTTTTAAATGCAGGATGGAGTACAGTTCTAACAGTTCTTCTAGGCTTTACAGTGTAAAAGTCTTGAATACAAGGTGAACTTGATGTTGCACTTGAGGTACTTTCTGCTTTAATAAAAAATATTCCTCAGACTTGAGTGTTAGTTTTTACTGGGGGTAAGTATTTTCATTTGCAGCTGGAGATCAGAGTTAAAGCCGGTAATGAACATGCCAAAGTAATTTTAAGACATAATTTATACTTCTTTGGAATGAATACAAAGCATTAAATGAACTTTGTCTTTTTACACAGATGAACATGCTTTAAGCAAAAGAAATATAAGTATAATTACTCAAACAAATAAATACCAAAAGTGAAAGTTTATTTAAACAAAGGTCCATGCCAGTATAAGTCTCTTAAAGCTGGGTTCAAGTAAATAGCACAGGCAGACTTCCCTTCTGAACTCTTATTATAGTTTGCTCTGCTGAACAACTTGGTTTTGGTCTCAAATGTATGCAGACTTGGGTTCCACCTGATACCTGGTGCAAGATATGCTGAAGGAAAAGCTGTTTCCAAATACAAAACCAAATTAGTACTGCTGCGGTATTAAAAAAAAACAAACAACTTCCATTTGCAAACTATTAACACATATCCTGTGAGAAAATGTAAACCTAAACTCCCATTAGATGTCTAAATGAAATCTAAAATTATTTCCCAGGAAATTGACATAAGCCATGTACTCTTTTATATAAAGTAGATGAGAACTGTTACTGCTACAAGACTGAAAATGTAATTTCTGAGTTTCCTTTAATTTTATTGGGGACTATGAACAATTTCCTAATGAGGGAGTTGGGTTGTAGGAAGGAAAGGAAATAGCACTGCAATTCAGGCAATCAACAGCCTAGGAATTTACTTGTAGAAGAAAGCATAAATACCTTAACTGAGTAATTTTTGTTGTTCCTTGAAAGATATAGTTTACATGTATTGTTCAGAGATTTATTAATCCAGACTTCTACTGCCATCCAGTAGCTCATCTGTATTTTGAATTTATTTAATAGAGATTACTTTAGTTCATGATAGCAACTATGAAGGCAGGCAGTAGCAATGAGCAGTGATTGTGTAGTCATGATGCTCCTTCAAGTTTAAATACAGCATTTAATGCTACAATTTTTGTCCATGTCTGAGAGTGCAAGAAGAGGTGAAATTTCTTTGCCTTGCTTCATAGTCCTTTATACATGGCATTTTTTCTGGATTTCTGAGTGCATAAAACTTGGAAGGCATGCTAGCAACTAGTGTGTTTCATTCCCAGGCTGGCTAACCATAGCATAAGAGTCGTAGCTTTTAGACAGAGCATAAGGATTAGCTTTGGTAAAAAACACAAGCACAGCAATCATCTTTCAAGCACTTCACTGCCTGCCCACGTCTATCTCTGTCTTCAGGGATTTGGGTTCCCACTGCAGATAGGAAGTTACTTTGGGAAAGAAATAACAGAAGTCTAAAAAGCCAGGTGGGAAAGGTGATAGAGCAAGCTTTACATTTGCAATCCTTTGCAAACACCTATTAGGTTCTCAGGAGTCTTACCTTAATAGCAGGACTAATGCACACAAGGTTCAACCTTGGAAACAAGAGAAGGCTCTCCTACTGAGCTCCTGACAGTGGCCCCACACAGATCACACAGATATTCACCTTTTGTTTAGTACCTGCTTAGGAAGTCAGAGGGAGTTGCCACAATTTTCACCTCTGGAGTCTTATTATGGGGGTGCAAGCCGGGACACCTTCAAGATTCAAGTTCTCTTGATGCTGTGATACTTCAGCAAAACACTACAAGTGAAGAGCACACAGCAGAGGCAGAAGAGGCCGTGCTTAACACACACGTCCATGAACAGAACTCTTCAAGAGCTGCCCCAACACTCAGGCTTAGATGCCTGCTTCCCTCATGCTCTGGCTGATAAATTTTCTCTCAGCTACAGTGCTGCACAGCTTCTACAGGAGCATGCCTCTGCCCTCCAGGCCCCTAGTAAACATGCCGATGGAGCCAGACAAGACAGAAGTTTATCCCCTGAATTCAGAAGCAAATGGCACTACTTTATTAGAAGAAGGCAAGACTGGCCACGCTCCTTCCTTCACGTGCCCTAACCTGAAGATTTAGACAAGAGCCAGGCTCCACGAAACCCACATTCAAGTCTGTCTTCTACCTGGACATACTTGGTCCTGTCATGGCCTCAGTTTTACAAAGGACAATACTTGGGAGGATCTGCCTTCTGATTTCAGAGGAGAAAAGAAATCCACCTGCCTAACCTTTCTTCCACTCACAATTTTTTGAGGGGAAGGAAGGCAGAGAACATGAACATATCCTTCCCCTGGGCTGTGATCACCTGGGCTGTCTCAGCAAGGAAGTATCTTAGCCACGAGGAGAGCTATGCCCTGCTGTCCCACCTCACCTCAGGCAGCCCTGAGTGAGGACTGCTGAGGCTCTGCCTTTAAGAGCTGAAGCAGATCACAATGAGCTCCTTGGTGAAACTCATCCCAGAGCACTCCATGAAAATTCCTGCCAAGGAGGCACCATCTTTTCTTCTAGGAGTTAAAAACTTAAGTCTTTGATGGGGTCAAGATTAAATCTTTCTTGTTACTTCAGGTATCACTACCATCAATTACATTTTCAGGCACTTATTTCTGCTCAGGCCTCACACAGAGTCCAAACTGTCTCTGCACCACCTATTTTGACTGCTACTAGAAGGGAGGTATCAAGAGTGGCCAGAGATGTAAAGCCCAACTGCACCATGAGATTTCCTGTGAAGTCCTTTTAGATTCATGAGGTCCTGAGCTGGTGCACAACCAGGGGTCAAACAAACCACGTTCAGTCCCTTCCTTTGTTTGAAGGAGGTTGAATGCTTTAATCAGCTATAATGCAGTAAGGGAAAGTATTTATCACTGTTTCTAGGGCAGAATCCTCTCACCACAATTCAACAAGAAAAAGAAACCAAACCACAAACCATTCACACAGTGGAAAAGGAGCGGGAAGAAAGAAAAACCCCACTGCTACAAGGTAGTGGGTAGGGCTAACAGTTATGAAGAACAGACAAATTTATCTTCATGTACAGAATTAAACTTTCAGCAAAATCTGCTGTCAGAATTACAGGCATGTTTAAAAGGAAAGTTAGACATTTGCATTTCATGAGATATTCAAGTCACATTCAAAAGATGCTCACAGCACAGAGGCTTCACTACCACAATTTGGCACTTTCAGCTAGAACAGTTTCTTAACACAGATTTTCTCAGTGCTCACGCTTCTGCAGCATCCATGAGCTGAAAGAACTGCTATCATCTCTAGCTATGACACTATGCTGGAATGCATATAAAGTGCTTCAGAAGCCACTCCCATTGCCGAGCATTCATGAGGGAATTAAAACAGCTCCACCCAACAACAAAGATCAGCCCTTCTAAATTTCAGGAAGTGCAGTACAGAGACTTCCAAGGACTGAGGGCAGAGCATTTCTCTTCTGCTTACCAGCCACATATATAGCAAAACTTCTTGTTCCAAAGTCAGGATAAAAACACTACCAGGAACAATTTATGAATACATATTTACACAAGGTACTTTTCATTAGAATTACAGACTTCATAGGAAATCAGAGTAGACAAAGGAATATGTGCAATTTCGCAGAAGCGTTGAAGACATTCAAACTATAAATATCCTGATAGCACTACTAAAATTCTTAGTTTTACACACAGGCTGATGTTATTCTACTGAGGAAAAACTAAGGTATTGTGCCACAACTGTAAATTAAGTACAGTAATGTATTATCATTCTGGCAACATAGATAACACCTGCACTGAACAGTGCGATACTGTTAAATCAATCCACTGATCTATTGAAGATCAAAGTACAAATCTGTATTTTTTATTGATTTGGCAGCGTTGCTTATGGAGAAACAAATGCACTAGTTAAACCAGTACACTGTCATACTGCTCCAGTTACAAAAACATCCAGGACTTTCATATAGCTACAAAAGGAATCATACTTCATGATTTTCCCCCAAATGATATCCATGTTCAGTAAATAAGCAAAGATACTCCAGTTTGTATCCTTCATTCTGTTACACTGACATACATACATCACCACTTAATAAATAGAAATGCAGCAGTTCATCCACATAATAGCAAATATTTTTGTACCCTAATCCACCACTGAAGTTCAGTTTATACAAAACAGTCTTTTCTACAGAATGGAAAAAATACCTTCTTCTTATCCAGGTGCAAGCTAAGCTTTGAAACTTAAATGAATGTGCTTTTTATTCTTTTCATGGACAATAGAAGAGTTTCATGAACCGTCTGATCTATCTGGAAATGCATAAATTTGGTCACATGTGGATGTCTTCGTTGATCAGCTTTAATGGACTATTTCAGTATCACTGACGTTGTGCTTTTACTCCTCTTGAACAATACCATTTCAAGAGTTATGGAGATCAAATTAACTCAAACGATGACCTCAAGAGTTCTAGAAACATAAGCGTTCTCATTGTAATACAAGACCAACCTAAAGGAAGAAGAAAAATATAGTATTTTAGTTCAAGTATGGCAGAAAACCTAAACATCAACAGTCTTCTGCATCTCAATTATGGATCATAAACAGGGCCAATTACATTATTTTTAAAACTTCTGCCCATTGTTGGCCAGTGTAAATTAATGTACCATTACATATAACAGAATTCAGGAACTCATTTTTCTCCCTTACCTTTTCAGACTCCATGCCTGGACATCTCCAGTTGTACAAGTAATACTGCAAATTTCCATCTCCAATCCCAAACTTGAGTTTTTCCAGGAATGTCTTGTTTTCCATTAAGTCTAGTGCATTGAACACATCAAATCCTTTCTGGCAACAGCAAAACATTTTTAAAATTTTACTTTTGAAATTTTCAAATGACACACAAATGATACTTTACAGACTGGCATACGGTATCCAAGACTTAGGCTAATTAAAAGGAAAAAATACAATGGAATAAATCCTGCCTTTTAATTAGATACACACACGAAGACATTTTCTCAATAAAAATGAAAGTATAATGCACAACTGTGCTTGAAGATTAGCTCCAAAAGGGTATGAATTTTAAAGCCATTTTAAGGGCCTAATGTCCAAAGAGTCCCTAAAGCATTTCCCATTATGTTATCCTTACAGACATGTATTTTTTACAGTCACATACATATGGCCTATGCAGTTGAAGCTGCATAAATACAGTTAACTATGTTTTTCAGCAATTTATCATTCTATTAATGATAAACATATTTTTGTGATTTAGTCCTTTTCTGAAATGCCATTCTCTTTAGAACTCAAATCTTTCATGTGATTCTCCCTCCCTTACTTATGCACCCTCTACCAGCTCCTCTTTTCATAAACGTCCCAAATTCACCACAAAGAGACATTTTTTGTCTCAGAAGAGTCACATGGCAAAATCAGTCTCAAGAGTTTTTTTCTCCATCAACACATACTCAAATCCTTTCTCCTCACTGGGAACTCTTAACAAGCAACCTAAATGCCAGGTCTGGTAAGCCATTGCAGCAATAATCATCATGTATGAAGAGCTGAATTCGCTCAGGGGTGTGGATATAAAATCCATTTATTTGCAATTTATTTGCAATTAACTGCAAGGGAGTCTGACCTAAGCTACTGGAGTCTTAATAGCACAAAGGTACAGCACCAGCAGGACGTGATACATTTTTAAGACAAAAGGTACAAAACAATAATGCTCAATTACTTAAGCACAAGAAGATGGGGTAAGGAACATTCTTTACCCAGTGAAAAAATTAGGAAAAAGGGGGTTTGAAGAAAAAGAGCACTTAAGCTCTTCATCAGGACTATTTAAAAGAAAGTTGAAAAGCACAGACAGTGAGTTTAGTAAGGCTTCCTGCTACCTTACACAAAGATCATTCTGTGCAGATGACTCCATGCTAAGTTAAATGTGCTGTGAAAAACACGCAGAGATAAGACAAATGAGGTGACAGAATTTGACATTTGGCATTGAAAGTTAATTTTGAAACATTCCAAGTTAGTAAGTAACAGTAAGAGCAATCTCAGAAGGCAGGAAGTGGAGAAGAATAGAGACACACTCTAGATACAAGCACATCTACAGATGTAGTTTTAATTCAGTATCTAAGTATCAGCAGATTAGTTTCAGGTTAGTATCTTCTGAGAGGGATAAAAAGGTTTCTGTTTAAAGGTACTTTCTCCACAGCTCTGACACACCACTTAAGCAGACTCACAAGAGAATTTCTCCCCTGTGTTCTAGATCTAGAAACTTTGTGTCAACTTCAGCAATAAAATATGCAGGGTTTTAGAGGGATTATGCTGATGCAAAATCTCACTCTCTCTCCAAGCAGAATACACAGAACCTAAGTTAATAACTCCAAATTTCAGGTTTTACTTTGAAGATCAGGTGTTTTGTCCTGTAACTGCCAAACTAATTCTAAATTAATTTTATATAGTGTGATATGAAGATAAAAATAAACATTAGCTGGCATGCAAACCGTTAAAGCAATTTGCTGAGCTGATTTGTACCTCCAAAACCCAGGCTTTGGAGACAAAGTACGGAAAGGAGACTGTGGTGGTCTGTCCCCAGACAAGAGCCAAATACCCACACAGCCTTTGTTTACTCCTCTCCCACAGGATGGGGAGAAAATAGAAGGAAGGCAACATGTTTTGTGAATTGAAATAATGACAGTTTAATAGAGAAAGCAAAAGCTGAAGGTACAAGGGAAGCAAATATAAGAATACATTCACTACTTCCCACTGCCAGACAGATGTCAAATGACTTCCTGGGAAGCAAGATCTCAGTATGCATAATGATTGTTAGGGAACATAAATGCTACCACTAGAAGCATCCTCCCTTCCTCCTCCTTTCCTTCAGCCTTTACTGTCGAGCAGAATATCACATGGTGTGAAACATCTCCTTGGTCAGCTGGGGTCACCTGTCCTGGGTATGTTCCCTCCCAACTTCTTGTCTACCCTCAGCCTCCTCACTGCTGGGGAAAGAGAAAGCCTTGAAGCTGTGCAAGCACTGTTCAGTAACAACCAAAACACTGCTGCATTATCAGCCCTGCTTCAGTAACAAAGTGCAGCACCATATGGGCTGCAAGGAACAAAGTTAACTCCATCCCAGCCAGACTCAGTATGTTTGTAAACAAAGGCTGTGAATAGGATTGCATTATCATCTCTCTTCTGTTGCCTTACCTCTCCTCATATAAAACTCAACTGCCTGATCTGCAACTATAATTAGGCAACTAATGATGCATTACAGGCCCAGCAGGTACTTAAGAAATCCATAGGTATCTAAATCCCAGTATTGCAAGGGATATGGGATGATCCACTCAAAAGGAAAAAGCTGCATGTCACATTGAGAGAGAAATGTATGCAGGCCAAGGTGCAAAGCCTTGGGGTCAGACCATGGAACTGCCTCCTCACCTGTCCCACCCACAGCCTAGAGAATGGCCAGACACACACAGCCTAGAGAATGGCCAGACACACAGCTCCCTGTGCCACACTTCTAACCAACACCAACCTTTTTCCACCTTAACTTTTAAGAATAATTACCAGTATTTTTAGCCATTCCTGAAAAATATACTGGCTTCTCAAAGTCTGTCTCTGAACTTCCTTTTGGATCATTCTGGAGCCTGAACAACCATATTTCCTTTCCATATATCCAAGAATCTTCCCTGACAAATAGTTACTGAACTGCTTCTAGATGAACAAGCCTCAGCAAGCAGTTCCCATCACAGATGGCAGCTCAGCTGCAGTGCTGCATGAACATGGCTGGGACAGACAGGCTGAAGATTGTGTGGCTGCTTTCATGCAGCCAGAAGTCTGAACAGATACAGCCTTTTCAGACCATCACTGGCTTCATCCAGAACCAGCAGAGAAACCCCTGTGGCAGGTGCAGGCAGCTCCAAGCATGGCCTGCCTGAGCTTCCCCAGGAGGCTGTAACACCACCAGCAGTGGGGGAAGGAGGAGCAGAAAACATGCCTGTGCCTGCAGCCTGCTGGGAATGGTGGCAGAGTGGGTGCTATGGACCACAGGAAGCCTCTAAGGTGCTTTGAACCACCCAGGGCAAACAGGTCTTTGCAAATTCATTCAGAGCACTGGCATGTGCCATTGGTGTTAGCACTGCACTCCCATAAAACCACAGTCACTAAGAGCTGAGAGATAGCTTTTCATTAGACAGTACTAAACTCTCAAAATTCTTCTGTTTAAGAACTTCATCTATAGTCTTTTCCCTTCCATTCAACCAAACACCTATCAGTATAATTCCATTCCTAAGGGTATGCTTAAAAGCTACACCATGACATCATCTACAGAGCTTTACACAGAGCAATGATAAAATGATAAAGCTCACATAAATAAATTTCTACATTTTTTTAGGAATAAAAAAATAACTTTAAAAAGCCAAATGTATTTCATAGCACTTATTAATTCATCTCCAAGGGAAATTATTTTAGTGATACTTTTCATTCTTCTGATACATAGTGACTATGGTCATCAGTGTGCTCTTGGTGTATCCACAGCTCAAGCTATTGCAAATACTTTATGCATTTGTCATTCCCCAGCATCACTCAAGGTAAAAAGGAGAAACAAGCATACTGCTTTATATTTTTATATATGTATTTTATATGTCTCATCAATTGCACTCTGTGCTGTAAATGCACAGGCATGGATAAATTCAGTTTAAGATAAGAATTCCAGTTCTTATCTTGCCACTATTCCTAACACTTTTGTGAATGAAGCAGAAAAAACTCAACCTACAACTTACCAATTTAGCTATAATGAGTGCATCATTCATTAAGTCCAACAGGGGAGTCTCTGTATGAATATTGTAAAAGGAATAGGCAGCTTTGAGGCTTTTATGAACAGGATGATGCATCACTGTTGAAGGTAACGTGTAGAAACTGAGGAAGTCTGTTAAAATACCATTTGAACCCTATAAAAAACCAAACCAAAACAAAAAAGTCCATTAATAAGTAATCAGTTACTGGTTAGGCTAATGTGACAGTCCTACAGAGAGCAATAAATGCAGCAAGGTTTGTGTACTGTAAGTACTATGGTATAGCAGCTAGTCTTAGCTAAGAGGAAACATTTAGATTTTTCTAGTCTATTACACCACTAACATTTTGACAAACAATTGTCAAAGCAGTAGTTTTCTACAGACAAAGCTAACAAAGTACACTTCCACTGAAAGTATAGAAGTTTTTTTCCGACTGAAATAATTTTAAATAAAATATTCTTAAAATATCATGGATATTTTAAAAACCTGATGACATTCACATCAAAGAATATTTTCATCATCTTTCTAAAACCAGAGAAAAAAATAGTGTGCTGGTATACACAGCATATTAATAAAAACTCCCCAGAGTATCTCCAAGAAAATAAGGTAAAGGAGACACACAAACACTTCTTCTTGCTTGTTTGCTTTACTTTTCAATGACTAGTAACCACTAATTAGAGTTCAATGAAGGACCTCACATGGCTCCTTAAATTAATAGTACTTCTACAGTAAAATGTAAAACAGTTGAACATACCACATGCAAAAAAGCTTTTTCTTAGAGCAGGTACAGATTCTGTAGTAGAGTAATACTAACTACAAGGAACAGAAAAGTTATTGAGTCACTCACTAAATTCAGTAAGGATAATGAAAATATTAACTCATAAATTATACAGAGTATTTTAAGGTCTTAGATCTGCACATTACAAAGATCACTTAGAAGTCTGACAGTAGCTTCTCCAGGTCACAGAGGTCTTAAAAGATTTTAAGCACTAACAAACCTACAATTTTGTATAATGAAAAACTAGTCCAAGAGACAGCATAAAACAAGTAAGTGAAGACTGTGCTGTTTAGTTAATACGGCACTGCTAATGTCACATTCATGCTAGTCCTGGTGCTTGTGAACTCTCCTGTAGGCTTCAACTCACAAAGCAAGCCAAAAACCAACTCACGGAGCAGGGCAGAGAGAAGAGGGAGTGGAGAAAGAAGGTGGGACTATAAATTAGACCATGGAAAAGTCCAATGAGCACTAGACCTACTACAAAGCAGAAAGCTAAGTTTGGACAATAAAAACTGATGGGCAGGACCACTCATCTCCAGCAGCTCTAGGTTTCCTAATTCAGCTGAGGCTCCTGCACAAATTCAGGTTACAGAGTGGGAACTCTGAGCTTCACAACCTAGGGCTTTTCTATGAGGAGAAGGTTTAGGGATGTTAGTCCTGATCATTTTAAAATAATGTTATCATGTGAACAAAGTAATACACTGTCTAAATATGCTGTCTACAACTGATTTTGTATGGACTCAAAGAGAAGGGTGTATCTTTCCACTAGCTTTAGGGCACCTATTCCAAACATGTCTGGGAGATTTCTAATCCAAATGCTAATCTATTCCAGCATTCCTTATTTTGAGAGAGGCGTTATGACCAACTCTCTGCAGGGTGGTAGATGTGTATGTGTATATATATATATATATATATATATATATATATATATATATATATGCAAATTCATACACATACATACACACACTCTTTTACTGGAAAAAAACCCACATTCTACCAGTGTGTAAAAAAAAGCAAACCATCAAAAAACATAATTTCCCCCAGCAGGTGCCTCTAAAATTAGTTTTTTTAAACAGAATTTTGTAATTATGTATGACAGAAAGGTGTACACCTGGGAGAATGATAGCCAATTCAAACCAAATCCTTATCTCAGTCATGGTATCATTTTTCCATTTTTCTAGAAAAGGAAGTTTGAAGACCACTGCTTAATATCATGTCATACCTCTGTTAAAAAGAATCAAATGCAGCTGGAAAAGTTGATCTTAAGATATGTAGGGTTCTTGTCAAGATAGTGATGTTTTGATATTTCAGAATTCTTCTTTAGGATATTCTATTATAAGAGCACTAGAGTTTATCACAGGCAAACACCTTTTAATTAACAGAATGTAATACAAAGAACAAAGCTTGTACTCATGGCATCAAATTCTACCTATAACGTATTTCATATTTCATATTGCCTGCATTTCAAAATCTTGATGCTGATATGAATTACTGTCTGGCACTCTGAGTGCAGAGTGCTCTGAACTACTGAGTGACACTCACTCGCATTAATATACGTTAGTGCATATTTTACCTCTACCACGTAAGTGTCAATAATATGATCCCGAGGCAGGAACCAGTGGGCCACCTCTTCTTCATCCATCACAGGAGCAAGATGAAACTGTTTCAAGTAAGTATTGATTAATTCTTGTACTGCTTTAGTATCTTTTTGTTCCATTGGTCTCAAACCTGAAGTCTTTGTGGCCTTAGTGAAAAAAAAGAAAAAGAAATGTTAGGATGTTAAAAGGTAAACTGCACACACAGCAAAGGCTGAAAGTAGGTTGCAGAGTCACTCCACTTGCTATAATGCATTCATTATTAGCCTACTTTATCTCAGCCACCTAATTCATTATGCTATTTTACAAACTGCTTTCAATCAGAATTCCCTCTCTTCTAATTACTGGGACAGTCTGGGACACTTCAATCTTTTAATTTCATTATTGAAACAGCTTCATTTCTCCAGAGAAAGACACACCATCACCAACTGCCTACATTTTGTGCAGTTCATATTTTTTATTTTTTTTAGGTCAATCTATTTATCTTCTTCTAAACTACCTGGGGGCCCAGAGACGGAAACAAAACAAAGAAACTTGCATATCAGAAGTTATCTCAAGACAAGAACACATGCAATTCAAACTTATGGAAATTACAGTCAAGCTACACATCAATGTCAGCTGATTAAGTTTAATTATAAATTATTTAACAAAAAAGATTCTACCTATTTTTAGCACTTGTAAACCTCTTTGCTAACAACTTTCTATACAGGCACAACTGCTATTCTGGTAACAAGAAAGATTCTCATAACTTACAGATCTCTGTAATTAAAGACCTATTTTAACAAATATTTTTCTGACTTTAAACATCAGAAATGGAAAAAATTACTTTGCAGTATTATGCAATTATTAATGTTTTAATTTAATTTAAGTTTAAATTATGCAATGATTAAAGTTTTCTTCCCATCTTTTGCCAGCCTTCCTGGATAATTCCTTTTGGGGAGGCTAATGCTTGCTGTTTTCAGTGCTCATTTATCCCGCCTCATCTGCGTGAGCTACATACTTGGGCACGTACCACATTAATCATAGCAAAGTCGATTGCAAGAGCAGCCAGGTAGAGACTTGATTACTGGAAGCCTGAAATTAGTGTAGCTGATTATGCTTTGCCCAAAAGGCATTATTCTGGGGGAGATGTTTATTCACGCGCTCTGGGAGCCAGCAGCCAGATGAGAAATCAAGGCACATTTTGTCACAGCTCTGGCCTGTGCATTACATTTCAGTCTTCCTGTTTTTCTAGGCAGGTTTGACTCCACAACAGCTCATCATCTGTATTTTTAAATGCTCTCATTCCAGAAGGGTGTACACTTGACATACAGGAAGGATGGAGGAAAAGCAGCTGGGGTGGAAGATCTTTTTCCCCCCAGTAATGCTCAGAATCACCACCAGTAAGTGACTATTTGCAATCCCAGAGCTGAGGGAAACTGTACAGAACTGTGCTAAAATTTGTTTCTCTGGGCACGTAATCATTCGACTGTCCAGCATCAGGATCTCAGCTAGGCAGGAAAAGACAACAGAGACAAACATACTACTGTCTAAATACTAAATACTGACAAATTTTACTTCTTCCAGAAAACTCCTTGCTCAAGAGATTAAATACTTAGGAAAAAGCCACTTTTATTTTTTTGTATCTATAGGTACATGCACAGCCTTTAGGGAGGGTGATATTTATTAATTACAGTATTTATTACACCTGAAAACATTTTTAATTTAGGCTGTTCAAGTGATTAGCAATGATTAATTCTCTTAAAGGGAGATGAGCTCCTAGTGGCAATGATATTCCAAGGACATTAAGAAAAGAGATTAAAATGCAAAAAATGGTGTTTGGTGCAGAGGGACATGATAGCATGTACTGCACGGACGAATTTGTTTGACAGTAGTGTTTATAACTGCCTGAAACTGAGGAGAAAAACCTTCAAGAGGACTTAATCCCTTTCTCAGGAAAAAACAAAAAAAAAGGTCTCCAAATAAACCCAAAGCACAAGACCTAAAGAGAAAACATTAGAACAAAGATTAAA
This sequence comes from Pyrgilauda ruficollis, assembly GCF_017590135.1. Classification (NCBI taxonomy): domain Eukaryota; kingdom Metazoa; phylum Chordata; class Aves; order Passeriformes; family Passeridae; genus Pyrgilauda; species Pyrgilauda ruficollis. The sequence continues at coordinate 19,030,063 of NW_024510321.1, read as the reverse complement.
TCTTTATTTTCCACTGAGAAGCTCCCAAATCCAACCTAAAACTAACAAAAATTCTGAGGTATATGGACTCCTACATCACTTAGTTTTAAAAGCTGATTTCAAAAGCACTTATTTTCGATTTGTACTTCTATCTACAGTGTATGTTTGCCTTAGCTATATTTTATGGATGAGATAATGATATATTAGTTATTTTCCATAATTCACTTCTCTGTTGAAACTGGTTTTATGATAAAGGAAAATGATCAAGATACAACTGCTATTTCTAATGATTCTCTGTAGTTACACCTTTGGTACTACAAGATCCTTATCTTTTAATCACTTCCTCAGTTGTTTCCATAAGCAATGTTACTAGAGTTGCCACCAAAACCTACACTTGAAATTGTATATTACACTCTTCAGACTGCTAAAAATGCCTTCAAGATTTGATGGAAGCTATATTTAGCAGCCCAAGATTAAAACCCAATTAATTTGGTTATTAATTCTTAAGCTCTGCAAACTGCTGCCTGCCCTGCACACAAGGGAGAAGCTGCATGTGCAGGCACAGGTGGCACCAGGTGGAGCAGGAAACAAGAATCTCCGACAGCAGCAGGAGTACGGACCAAGGCATGGCATGTGCTTTATTCCAAGGGCTGCTCAGCCCACTGCTCAGCTATCTGGGCACTAAGAGAATCTGCAGCATCAAGTCAAATATAGCAACAGACACAATTCTCCAAAATCAGAGAAATCATTATAAATACTTAGAGTGAGGAAAAAAGTATTGTTTTTAACCAAAAGAGAGTGTTTGTTTAAATAGAGGTTTACTGACAAGGTACAGGTAAGGAATACTCTGCAATCCCTTCAAAAAAGGTAGCTTTTACAAGCAAACTAATTGTTTTCAGCCATAAAGTTCAGACTAAATTCTAAAGGCTATTAATTACAGCAATGAGATTTTTTAACAGTACACAGCATTTACAGTGACTTGCCCTGTCATGGAAATGCACCCTAAGCCTTTTTGCAAGCTTAACTATTAGCTGAAAATATGAAAAAAAAATTTTACTAACCTAGCTATGCCAGAATACTTGCTTTTTACTAGACCATGCAAAGTAACAGTGCACAATATTCTGAAGTGGCTTTTACTGAGACTGCTTAATGCAGAACAACACTCTCTGACAGTACAGAAAAAAATGTGAATTAGAGTGGAATCAACAATACAGCTATATTCAGCCAAGTTGCTGATGGACTTCTCTGAGAATTTTACGACATGAACTGTTGATTTTCTGTTCCAGTAATCTCTTATCAGATTAAACATACCGAGGATAGTCTTATGCATCTTCAACTCAATCCCATATGTTTGTGAAGTCAAGCTTTCTGGGTTTTTTTTTTTTTCCTTTAAGGATTTTAGGTTAAAATTTGTATTTTCTCCATAGAGATCCAGATTTCCAGCAATAGTCTCTTCTGTTTAGTACAGCTCTTAAGGTCTTTTTCATCAACCAGAGATTATTTTTTTAATGTCCTGCATGCACTGCCTTTACACAGAAAAGCCTGTGCTGTCAGAGACAGATGGAAGGTTATTTTGGGCCTCACAATAACTGTGGGGATTCTTTAGAAGTCATACTGCTTACATCAGGAAGTCTGTAGAGCTTCATTGTTCTTTGTAGAGTCATGTTTCTACTCAAATGTGAAAATTTCACCTCCACCAGTTTTCTGGGATTTAGTGATCGATGCCAATACCTGGAAATACAACCAAATCACAAATTTAAATAGTATTTTAAGTGTCAGTGTCACTTGCATCCATTGCCCTGCTTTCTTGCTTTCTCCTTTTCTACTCTCCAAATTTGTTTCTAAGCAAGCCTGTACTACATCTATAAGAAGGCTGATTAACAAAAAAAAAAAAATTAAGGAAAAGCTATATCCAAGCAATAGGTTTTAAAACAATCCGGCTATCACAGTATTTTCAATCTAAGCAAATGCTTTTTGATAGAGAATGAATAAGCACAGGGCTAAGCATTTTAGCATTTGTCACAGCCCTGAAAAATTCACCATACGTACGCAGCAACATTTATTTTCTTCTGCAGACAGGACCCTCTGCTCATGTCTGAGCATTTTTTTTGAAGGAGCTCTCCCTTTCCTAGGAGGTCATTGTGCAACACAGCATCTCTGGTTATTCTAACACAGCATTGCTTTTTATTTCCCCCTCATCATTCCTTACAGAAACTTACAGGATCTTTGGTGTTGATAGGTACAAAACAATTTCAAATCAAAAGGTACTCTGTCCTCCAGAAGTCTAAACAGCTGGACTAAAAGTGCAGGAACTGAACTTTTCCAAGTAGAAATAAAATCCATTCCAAGCAAATGAAATTATATTTGACTCTTCCCACATGGTAGTGTTCCTGTATTTATCAAATGCCAATAAAGTCCTTCTTTCTCCAGGAAAGATGAAAGCATTTCAAAAAAGCAAATCATACAATTACCAGAAACGCTTTGCCATCTCTAGCAAGCAACCAAGTTAACAGGGAAGTGTCCCAGCAGGGACACAGGCCACTTGAAAAACACAGGTATACAATGTTGTCATTGGTAGCATGGCTGCCACCAGAAAGTCAACAGAAACATCTGTTAGTCTATTTAAAGTATGCTAAACAAACCACAAATTAAATTTTAGTCCGAGAAGCTGTTTTATCCGAGGCACAGGGAGGGAAGGGGGATAAAAAACCCCAACACCAAAAAATACCAAGCCTGACAAACACTCAGGCCTTCAGGTTAGTCAAGGCCACAACATTTAATAGCTTTGAATTTTATGCTTTTACTGTTTTTAGACAATTATGTTATATTTTCTTAAAAATTACTGTTACAGGAACCAATAATATTAAGAACATCACCTAGGTTACCTGCAAGTGGCCACAGGTTTGGGAAGTACCACTCCAGCAGTGTAAACAGCCTGAAAAATTCCTTCCAAGTTTACTCTTCTGGTTATTTCCCGAATCAATACAGGTGCCACCCGTTTAGACCTCAGTTTCTTATGGACACACAGAAAATTGATTTCTACCATTTTCTTCACACTAAAAAGACATTAAGTAGTGGAAAAATTAAACAGAGTTACACACTGCATGTTTCCATTTTTAGAATTACAGTTTTCCATATTGTGACAGAAGAATTTGTAGTAAAATAAACTTGCCTACGACAGAGTACATCTGCAATGAACACTGATCTATGCCTATGTGACTGCAATATGCAAGCTATCTCTAAGAGGTATGCAATATTCCTTTACCAGAACTCTATCAAGACTTAACTGATTGCTTTACTTTAAGACGCAGTATAGCATCCAAGCAATGCTATGTGGAGTCACAATGCTTTATGTTTGTCAGTGTATGAAGACTTGGCCAAGAATCTCGGCTGATCAACTATAAATACTTTTCAGCAGGGTCAGAAAATTGTATGGCATTACCTGTATCATCCATCACTAAGAAAATTCCTTAAATAAATATTGGTGCTCTTCACCTTGTTCTCCCTTTTTAAGTTCTCTAGAGCTATGGATACCAGTTTAAGGTTTGTTTTTGTGGCATTACTCTTTAACAAATACAAAAGAACTGGTGCATTTTACCTTTCATAAATACGAATATTTGCAGGGATGGCACTTATGAATCCTACCAGTTTTTTGTTTGAAGACACTCTAACCCCGCAGTGCCATTGCGGTAACCAGCCCGGAGGACGCAATGCCCTAGAATTGATGACAGAAATAATTACAAATTACTGCCTAAGAAGATGTAATAAAAACACCCTTCATTGCACTCCAGCCAGAACAGAATGTGGAACTTGGTACTCACCACAGAAGAAATTCAGGTGAATAATCAAACCTAAACATATTATCATCATCTTCTACGTAATTCTCATTTAATAGTGTGTATAACTCCTTCAGCTGAAAACATACACAAAAAAATCCAAAGACTTATCCACATATCAATCAGAAAAAACTGGAATTATTTTAGATACATATAAAAATTGTTCTACTTACAACTTCAGCATTGCTAAGATCCAATGTGTCCCACATAAAACCTTGTGGCAAAGAATATGGCTCTAGGCGGACATTGTCCTTATCTGGTTCAATTGCACCATGTGAAGTTATAACTTCATCTTTTGAGGCAGAAGGAGGAAAAAAAAAAAACCAAACCAAAAAACTGTTACATTGCTAGCTTTTATGATAGTTCTGTAAACTGCATTTAATTCACATAATGTATTTCCTCATAATTATGTAAATGGAACAAGAAGCTTTCAAAAAATGCTGAAAAAATTAGTATTATTAGTTTACACTACTCATTCTCATAGACCACATTCAGACTAATGACTGTCTCATCATAATATTTATAGATATGCACAGAACCACTCCATCTCAACTAATATCCTGCATTTCATAACACAAGAGACAACAACTTATCAGCACATGCACAGCATTTAGCCAGCCATGAGATCCACAGCCTCATCATGAGAACATGTACTCACAGCTAACAAGCTATGGCTCAGATCCTGTTTACCACTGACTTGAACAGACCTGAACTCAACAGGATTACTCAGGAGCAGTAACATTGCAAAGCCAGGGCATTTAAGAGACACTGTTGGCATGTGAAATGTACTCCTAAAATCCTACTTGAAAGCATGCTTTCTTCTCCTCCCTTACTTTACAGCACCAGTCCTCAGCATACACTAATGAACTGCAGCTGTTCCTCTTCTAAGGAGCAGCACCTACTAAATCACAGAATCATTTAGATTGGAAAAGACCTGTAAGATCAGTCCAATCACTAACCTTACACTGCCAAGCCCACCACTAAACCACGCCCATAGGCATATTTACATATCTTTTCAATACCTCCAGGAATGGTGACCCCACTACTTCCCGAGGGAGCCTCTTCTAATTCTCAGCCATCCATCAGTGAACAGATTTTTCCTAACATCCCATCTTAATCTCCCCTGGCACAGCTCCCCTTGAGGTAGTTCCCCCGGTCCTAGTGCTTGTTAGCTGTGAGAAGAGGCTGACCCCCAGACGGCCATGACCTTATTTCAGGTAGTTGTAGAGCGATAAGGTCTCCCCTGAGCCTCCTTTTATCCAGGCTAAACAACCCCAGCTCCCTCAGGCACTCCTCATCACACTTGTTTTCCAGACCCTTCACCAGGTTTGTTGTCCTCCCCTGGACTCAGACCAGCACCTCAATGTCTTTCTTGTAGCATTGCCCTTTAAGTCAGATTACACTGTAAAGCTTTGGACCTCCTGATTTTCTCCCTGCATAACCTCAGCATCCTTGCAGTCCCTTTGGTGGTGCATCTCTCCATCCATCCTTGGGCCTGCCCCATGATCTCAGGAGTTCCTGGTAAGCCTCGACCAAACCAGCTGGGCAGTGAAACGTCCCTTGACTGTTAACAGGAGCTCCTGCACAGTAAAGGCGGGAGTGACACTGTATCAGGATCATCATTCGCCTGAACAAGGTGGGGAACAAGGGATAATCAGTGATTCTCTAATAATCAGCTATTCCCTGACAGCCCTGGAACACCATTTACTTGAACTGTAGGCCAAGTGAAATGGTACCATTGTTACAGGATAGTATTTTTGTATTTTTCAGCTTTTTTTTTTTTTTTTTTTTCTTTTCAAAAAGCAGTTACCATTGTGGGTTACCACCATGATGGAAACTTACTAATGATTAAAGCCAATTATTTGGTAATCCTATGAAGAGTGGTCCTAAGTGAGGCCCTTTACAGTGCCCTGGACCGCAGTGGGCTGCACCAGCTCCTCCCTCTGAGAGGGATGTCTTGCATACCCTCAAGTCTGTGATGCTCTGAAGACTTGCTGAGCACAAGGCCTACACTGACACCCTCCACTCCTCAAAGCTCAACCCTTGCCTGCTGAGAAACACAAGGGACTCAATGTATGTCACTGGGCTCAAGGGGAATTTTTAACAGGCACCTTTGAACACAGTAGCATGTAAACAACTCTGTGCATGTGTGCATGCATGTGCGTTGAGTACAGCAGGAATGCTGCTATCTAGAATCTATAATTAAGTCACTCTTATAATTGTAGCAAATCCTATGTACGTTGAAGTCCCAGTGAGAACAATGGCTAGCAATTGTGAGACTTCTGCCAGATATTTAAAGAATATTTCATTTGCCTCTTCATCCTGGCTGGGAGATCTAGAACTGACTCACACCATGGTATCTGCCCTATTGACCTTCCCCCTGATTCTTACCTGTAAACAGTCAACTGTATCGTCAGCCATCATCAAACTAGACAGTCAAATGTTCCTCTGAGTACGAATTTTTCCACATGATGCACAATCCTGACTAACAGTTATGGCCTGCCATCCAGTTTGGAAGGTCATAATTATTAGCATTTTTAAGCAAACTCTGAAAAGTACCAACAGCCCAAACATTACTGCTACTAAATGGCAGGTTTGGCAAAACTAAAGGATCTATTGCTAATAATTTTAACTTGAAGGCCAAAGGATTCTGAAGTAAGTTTAATGCAAAGATCCCTACAACATTTTCTTGAATTGACAGATTATTTTTTCCACCTAAACACATAAAGCATATCAGCTAGTGATGACTTCCCAAGCTGTTCGTTCAGCAGATAAAAGAAAAGCTTAAAAAAAAAATCTGTGGGATTAAGAAGAAATTCATAGACACTGTTGGACAAAACCTCACCGACCAAATTCCATGAAACATATTTCTATTGAACAACACTAACAAATAATTTTCTGAGCCACTGTATGGGCCTTTTTAGACTGGCAAGCAACACTCTCCTCTCTAGGTGCTGTAAGATACATTGATTAGCCTGAACTGAACTGAACTCCTGGCACTACTGCACAAACACCTGAACTAGCTCTGGAAAAGCTTGATTATGGCAAGAGCATTTTCTGATTTACATTTTAACTTATTTTGGCTAGGGTCCTTCTCCACTTAGGCTGGATTGCTGGTGACAATTACTACCATTACTTTATGCAGGTATTTGGACAGAGTTTGCACAGAGAAAAGCCATGGCAGGTCAATTCAATCCAATCCAGAGGAACATACTGTATCCAGGAACTCTGCTCTGGACTTCTCTATGCAAGAAAAGTCAGGGAGAAATGAGCTTGCTGCGGATTAAGCTATAGCCATGGATTAGTGTGAAAAGCTGCCTGTGGAGAGAGAGTGAGCAGAGTGCTCCTGTGCTTTAGACTCTACTTTATTTCTGCTTATTCTATACCAATCTCTGGTGCAATGGAGAGAAACCTGCAGGACAGAGCAGCACCAGCTACTGTGCTGAGAATGTTTTATTTGTGGGGCCCTCAAGGTATGTTCACACTGAAAAGCTGTCACTGCTTATCTTGAAGATAATGAAAGCAGAAAAAGAAGGTTCAGAAAGCAACACAGAACACAAGATAGTCAGCAACTACTTTCTCCAACAATGAGAAGATTTACCAACTGTGTTATCAGGGATCAGATTAACATAAAAAAAATTTGTCAAATTCATTATAAATTTAAAGGCAAGGAGAGATCATCTCACTTGGCATCAAGAACAGAGAACAGAATCTGAGAAAGCATGTCTTTAAGGTAGTGTATGTTGTGGAGGAGAACATGAACACACAGCAGAAAGAGTCTGTGTATCAGACAAGTGCCACTGTCTACTTAAAGCCGTATGAAAACAGTGCAACCTATGGCAGGAGAGTCATTATATTTCTGTGGTAGCAAATCCACTTACTGAAAAAAAAAATAAGGAAATAGAAATAAACAAACAAAACAAATACTACTAATAAAAAATTGAAGTTTACTCTTTGTCACCACTTAAGAGTTCTTACTTCTCCTAAAGTGAAAAAGACTTCTATGTTCTATTGTTCAATATTTCAGACCTAAAATACACAAAAGAATGCTATTTCAATAGCATTTCCCATTTTTACAGAGGACATCAGAATGAGACTTATTAACATTGTATCTTGCACATTATCTGTGGGGAAGGCAACCACTTCCCTGGAAAACATCAAGAATTCCACATAAACTACACAAAAGACTAAGGATCCCTACCACATACAGTCCAACTTTATACCCATTTTAGAGAACATCACACAGAGCTAGCACATTGCTTTAGTAATCATAAGACAGCACTTTCACACAGATCCAGTTAAACTTACTAAGTTTAGGTACAGGTTGTGTATCCCAAAACTGGTATTTACGTTTGGCAGCCTCATCAATATTCTTTGCTGGGCCTTGGCATGCAGAGAGCAGCTCCATTGCTCTCTGGATGTCTTGAAGCTTCTGCATTGGAATGGCTGGATTCTGCATAAATAGGCAAACAGAGCAGAAAGCTTACTGAGTACATTTACTTCATAAATAGCTGTACAAACATGTTAATTTCTTTTACTGTTACCTATTCTTACAGGTACTCTTCTCATCATGGTTCATTTAGGTAGAACGTTTGTAGACAGGAGGGTGGAAAAAAGTTAGGTGGGCAACAGGTAAACAAAATAGTTGTCAGCAGTACTTTAATTTAACCAAGAAACATCAACATTTTTAACACAAATACAGCAGCATTAAGACAGGATACTGTATCACAATAAAAAAATGCCTCTTATATTCCCCACTCCCCTGGTAAAACACAATAAAATACCAAGAAAGGGTCAGTTTAGGTATTTAACAATAAAGGTACCATTGGTACACATCGAGTTTTTTGATCACTCCGAGTAAATGTAACAGGAATAAGAATTTTTCCTGCAAAGGACAGTACAGCGGAATAATGGTAACAGGCCTCTAAATCTAAAGGGATTTTTCCCTCTCTCTTTTTAAATCTCTTTGTTTTGCTATCTTCCTAGTAGTAAGTCCTGTTCTGAGGCATACCAACAGCATGCTTGTGCTCAGGTTTCCCTAGACTGTAGTGCAATAATGCATCTGAAAGAATAGTCTCAAATGTACTGGAAAATTTTAAGCAATTCTGCACAGAGATTTCAAGCCAGACTTTTTTTTTTTTTTTTTTTGTTTGTTTGTTTGTTTGTTTGTTTGTTTGTTTGTTTGTTTGTTTGTTTGTTTGTTTGTTTGTTTGTTTGTTTTTTTTTTTTTTTAACTGAATAGCAAAGGACTACTATTTCCATATTTTGCTTTCTTTCTAGGATTCATATGCTGAAAAACCACCATAATATAAATGTAACAATGAAGGTAACGCTTAATTTGCATGATCAGGCTCTGGTATCCTCAATCACAAAAAGAGCAAAACTTTGTGCCTGGAGCTCAAGCAGCCCATCATTTACTATTCAGAATAAACACTTTTATTATCTAAATTAATGAAACTAAATTAATGCCTAATGTTTAAGTATTGCAAATTTCACCTGTAAGTGTGCCTTAAACACCTGTCAACTGAATAACTGTGAATTAACATGTTTATACACTTTAGAACAACACTGTTCCAGCCTAAAAAGCCTACCTTATTTCTAGATCAGGATAACAGAGACGTAATTAGACATTACTAATACCACTAGATAAATTCTGAAATCTCATCAGTACATTATGAAATCATACATAAATGCTGACACACTGTAGTTTGTTCTGTATATTTATTTAAAGTCTATAATATGTCTTCTACATTAAAAAACCAGAAAAATCTGAAAAAAAAAAAAGTTCCTATGAAAGATCTTACTAGCATAATAGTAAATAAGAAATTAATGTTCAGGTACTAAATAGACCATGGCTAGGGACATCAGAAAGAATCCCTTTCATTTCAAAACACTCAGAGATCAGAAGTTTACTTTCAATAGAAAGCAAGGAAAACCTACACAGAACTTCCCATGAATTAGAGAAACAAAACCCAGCTCTTGTTTAATTTCAGTTTAGGGCAAACATCTCTTCACAGCACAAGACAGCCCTGTCATGCAACAGGGCTGAGGTAGGAAATGGGTGTTTTTGCATCAGTTTTGTTTATGACCTCAGGCCTTTGATGTCCCTGTGCACTGTAGCAGTCTGAGAGAAAGTCAGGGACTGGAGCAAACTAATCATGCACAGGTCCCTGAAAACAGACCAAATGCATGTAAGGATGCTAAGGGAGCTGGCTGATGTTAGTACAACTAACATCTATTAAGTTTAAAATAGCAATTGGTGGAAGTTTCCTATAAATGGATAAAGGGAAATGTCACACCTGTTTTCAAGAATGCAAGGGGGAGGACTCAGGGGTCAACACTGTTTAATGATCTTGACTTGACAAAGAGTACTTTCTCTGCAAGTGAACAGATGATACCTAGAAGAATTTCTAGAATCGTTAATATGCTGAACCACAGAGCAGCTATTCAAAGCTTCTCTGACAAGCTGGAAAAAGAAACTTGATCAACTTTGACAAAAGCAAATTCAAAGTCCACCATCTGGGTTAGAAAAAGCCCGTGCAAAGGCAGAGGCCGGCATGGACTGGCTAGGAAGCAGCTTGCAGCAAAAAAAAGTTGGAGGTCCAGGTGGGCAGAGGGCTGGACATGAGCCAGCAGATTGCTGGCCAGCAAAGGACAGCTGCATTCTAGGTAGTACCAGTAACACTGGCCAGGAAGTCTTCCCCTTTATGCAGCATCCCTGAGGTCACACCTCATAGCTTGGGGTTCTCCATTACAAGGAGAACACTGGCAGAGTGTTACGAGTTCTCTGGATGGCACCAAGAGGGGGCTGAAGCACATCACACACAAGGAGAAGAGGATGAGAGACCTTGGTTTGTTCAGCCTTAAGAACAGAAGGTTGAGGGAGTAGGAGAAATCTTATTACTGCCTAATGGGAGGGTATATAGAAAGCTGAGCCAAATCTTTTCAGAGGAACAGAGTGATAGGACAAGAAACAAAAGAGATGAGTTGCAAACCAGTAAAATCCATTTAGATATAAGGAATCAGTTTTTTTATTTTACTGAAAACTGTGGTCAAACATCGGTATAAGTTACCCACAAAAATTGTAGAGTCTCCATCCTTGGAGACCAAGCAACCTGATCTAGCTGGACTTGCTCTAAGGAGCAGGCTGGTCAAATAACCTTCAGATGTTCCCTCCAAGCTATTAAGTCTGTGACCAGGTTGTGCAGGCCACCAGTGACTACAACAATGACTGATGAGATTGCAGATATGGCAAGCTTTCTTTGCGTCAGTGTGGACAGCCTACATCACTGGAACTTGTAATAGGGAGAGATGGAAGTCTTGAGAGATGGGCAGTGAAGTGTCCTCAAGGTCACCACTTTATTGCTATGATCACACTCACACCAGAGTATGGAAGTCTTGTGAGATGGGCAGTGAAGTGTCCTCAAGGTCACCGTAAGCATACAAGGCTAAATCATCATTTATTGCTACGATCACACTCACACCAGAGCTCAAAAGGTCTACTATCACTACCACCCCATTTAAGGAAGGCAGAAGCCAAGGAGACTCATTGTTCTGCTTTACTCATCTCCAGACTGACAGATCTGTTTACAAACTCAAGTGACCTCAAAATCCTTCTTCAAAATCCTTTTCAATGAGTTCTAGAGCCCCACTGAGTTTTACCTGATGATCTTGCATATAGTCTCTTAGAGGTAAGGTCTGCAATGTCATTCTCCTCTAAAATAAACTCTTTTCAACCAAGAGCAAGCAAACACTAAAAGCCTGTTTTCTGTATTAAATTTCATACAGCACATGAATACAAAATCTAAGTATTACTTGAGTAGCAGACAAAATAAATATACTTTTCCACACTGATCCAGATCAGCAGTCTAAGATGCTTTCAAAAAATCTGTAACAGAATAGTTGTCTAAGACAGACCTGCAACACAGCAGAGAAGGCAAAATAAGCCCGCAGGCAATGCTGATGCATTTGTAACTAGAGAAAAGTGAAAGCCATAAAAGAAGAGTAAAGTGGTTTAGCTGCTTAGAGCCTGAAAGAAAGACTTACATAAGAACTTTTTCTTTATGCTGATAAAATAGAAAATTTTGTGAGATTACTAATGAACTGACTAAACTTGTGTCAGTAAAACAATCATGAACAGTGCCACTCTAAGCACACAACTTAGAACAAGGACAGGCTTCCACATTCACACCACACATCACATCAGAGAAATGGTGTGCAAGACTGCAAGGTGCAGGACTAAAATCTTGCACATGAAAGCAAAAAAACATGAAGTAGTTTTCTTTTAATGCAATTAGAGGCAACACACGGAACAATAACCTTGGTCAGCAGAAAATCAAGGAACCCATGGGATACTATAGCAATTAACTATGCCTTTAATTTAACACAAAAATTTACCTCACGCCAGTTGTAATAGTGGGAAGCTACTTGTGCATCATTTGCCAACAGTCTTCCTGTATTAGCAGTTCATGACATGTTTTACAGAAAGGCAGTACCAAAAAATGTGGCAAAGTACTTAAGATCTATTATCTTTATATTATAAAGTGTCCCCTGTGCCAAATGTGCCCATGCAAAGCAATCAAGGTAACACAGAAAAGATCTAAAGGGACAACACATAAATCTATCACTATGCTGATGAGCCAGATCACAATCTTTTTCCCCTAAAATTAGGTGGTAGCCCCAATGTGACAAATCTTACAGGACAAAGATTCCTGTTGGTACAATGGTGTAAGGTTCTCTACAATAATCAGATAAAGGAAATGTAACTACCTCAATATGCTCAACAGTCCATAAACTTTCTTAGTTTTACAAAGTTTAGTTCTTGGACTTAGATTTCTCTTGGGATAAAAGCTGTATGCTAAAAAGGCACCACATCATGTTATTCACTGCTCTTTCAGAACATGATCAACAAAAGCACACACAGACAATGCTATTTTATCAGAAAATCCACAATGACTGTACATTCCCTCAAGCAATTCTTAATTATAGTGGAGGCCTTTCTGACAGCAAAATTTTTCTTCAGCCTTTATCTCCATGTTTGAGATTACTGCATTTTATGTACAAATACATGCTGCTTGCTTGCCCTAAAGAGACTCTGTAGCACAGCAGGCCCACCTTCCCTCCTGCTGCTGCTGCTGAGAGAGCTTCATGCTGCAGAAGTGACCAAAACTGCACTAAGCCAATTTAGATGGTGACTAAAAACTAAAGGCAATTAATCAAATACAAAATCTATTTAAAAGCATTACCATCACAGATTATGATTCTATGCAATGAGGCTACCACTAGCCCAGGCTCTAACTGCTCAAAGAGAAAGACAAAACTCCTCCTCTGCCTTTCTCACAGTACACCACCGTGGTGGTGACAGCAGCTCTGAAAACACCAGTTCTCGGCTTGCTTCTCTCTGTTCAGGACAGGAAACATTTGCTTAATTTTCACACACTAAGGCAGAACTACCAACTCACTTTAACAACAAGTGACATGCAAATTAAAATTAAATTAGAAAGCACGCACAAATTAAAACAGAACCAGGCTCTCACTTTTGAAGGTTGTTGAATTTTAATTTCCTGGGAGTCAGATGCAGAATCTGATTTGGTGCCTCCAGAATTTGGTTTCTCCTTTTTTCTCTTCTGCTTCTTTTTCTTCTTCTTCGCTCCCAAATCCCCTCCAGGACTTCTGCCAGAGATTCAAAGAATGTGCAATAAGAAAAATCAATACCACTGAGCCTCAAATTTAAAAAAAGTTAAATATGGAAAAGCCAGCATTTTGATATGAAAAATCTAACAGCATTTTGAATGTAAAGAAATGGCAGTGGAAAGAAAGCAAGGAAGGCGGGAACTGAGAGCATTGATGAAAAACTTCCTGCAAGTGCTGTTTCATCTGTTTTATGCTCTGACACCAGGACAACCAGGCATTCTGACATACTCATATCAAACTGTGACACTACATAGAGACCAGTGCTCTTCTCCAGACTATTACCCAGCAAAAAAACAAAACTACCAAATTCAACAGTTTGGAGGAACACGAGAACTATGGGAACTGAGGAAAGTAACTCCTTGGAAACTCAGTAACTATTAGTGCCCCAACACTTTTTCTCCTTCATGCTCAACCATAAGGCACATCTGAATTTGAGAAGAATCCAGATGAAACATTCTGTTTTCTGGGAATTTTGTTCCCAACTTAAGCCGTAATGAAAGTCTTGCTGAAATCCCAGTAAGAAACAACATAAAACTAACCAAATATTTGTGCTTTAAAACAATAAGCACAATGGGGTCAACTTTAATTAAAAAGCCCCACCCAACAACAAAGTAAAAATTGCATTTGAGGATTCTGATATATTTTGACTACTGATAACATAAGTTATTCTTAAAGGAGATTTTTATTTAAAAAATAATTAAGATATAGAATCAAGATTAGATTAGAATTTGCGAAGTGTGGGATGAGTTGGCAACTCCCAGTCAAAATGAAAATACGGAGGCAATGAGTCAATTAACACTAAATTGTCTTCAAGAGGCTAATCTCTCAGCAAAACCATACGCACATAATGGAACAGAAGACAGATATCAGAGTTTGGGGGGCTTGGGTGTTTTTCACTGGAAAAGAAAAAAAGTCAATGCAACAAGCAATTGTTTCTTTTAATCCAGCAGGGGGAAAATCCGCAGGTATCACACTGACAAACAAAAAGAAAGAAAACTCAGAAGAACATAACTAAAGTTATTACGATCAAATATTTGCAAGGGACATATTATTTGCTGTAACATGCTCACTTTCAAGATTATGATGACCAGTCTTAGCATCTATACCTTGCCTGAGCTGGTAATGTCAAGTAAACACTCTCCCTCCAGTTGGGAGGCCCAAAGCCTGCAATTAACCAAACAATGCAACTCAGCAAAGATTGATTTTTGTGAGATCCTTACTGTACTTTAGAATAGTCTTTAGAAAGTAGTGAAAGATCAGCCTCAAGAATCAATCTCAAGAAGTTTGTAACATTCAAGGTTACACTGGGTTATGCTCCCAGAACGAAAGCATTGTAAATGCCGCAGCCTCTAGAACAGGACCAAGTTGCTACTTAATGGACAACAGTAGAGCAGATCAAACACACTGGAGAGAAAAGAGAGTTTGAAGCATTTACTAGAAGGCTGCAGAAACAAAAGATGGACTTGTGTAAGTGATGCAGGGAGAAAATCTTTTGTTGCAGAATAAGCATACTGCCGGATCACCTACATGATCCACAATGAATCACAATTTCATTGAATCACAGCACTTAGGTTGGAAAACACCTTTAAGATCATTGAATCCAGCATTAACCCAAGTCCACCACTAAACTATATCCCTCAGTACCATATCTACACGTTTTCAATACCCCCAAGGATGGTGACTTAGCCACTTCCCTGGGGAGGCCCTCCCAATACTCAACAACCCCTTTGGTGAAGAGATTTTTCATCACATCCAATCTAAATCTCCCCTGAGGCAAGCTGAGGCCATTTTTTCTTGTCCTGAAATTTGTTACCTGGGAGAAGAGGCCGACCCCCACTTGGCTAAAACCTCCTTTCAGGTAGTTCTATAGAGTAACAAGATACCCCCTGAATCTCCTTTTCTCCAGGTTAAACAACCCCACTTCCCTCAGCCACTCCTCACAGAACTTATTCTTCAGCCCCTTCACCAGCTTTGCTGCGCTTCTCTGGACATGCTCCAGCTCTAGTTTTGAGGCCAGTGAAGGGCTCAAAACAGACAGAAGGTGTGGCTTCACCAGTCCCAGTACAAGGGTATGATCACTGTCCTGGTCCTGCTGGCCACACTGTGTCTGATATAAGCCAGGATGCCACTGGCTTCCTTGGCCACCTGGGCAGCACAGTGCCAACTCATTTAAAATAATAAAATTTAAATCTATCTGAAGGCCTGCATACCAAGCTGTCATTTTGTACAGAATTTAAATACAGAACAGACCCAAAAGACTGGCAAGTGGTAATAAATACAAAACAGTAATACCTCACACATGTGTACAAGACCTAGGACTTCACCACCTCTATCTGGCAAAACTGAGATAAAAATACTAGGAGAAATGATTTCACCTTTGCTGAGATTCATTTAAGGAAGTATTTTTTTTTACTTTCTCAGCTCTCCACAAGCTTGTCTTTCCCTGTAACACCTCACATATAGCAAACAAATGATGCCTCTGTGTCCCTGAGCTGGCTCCCAAGGGTTTGTGTGCTGAACATCAGGCTATTTGGAGTTTCAGCAAACACTGTTCTTGAACAGGCACTGAGCTCCGAACTGCACCAGCGCAGCTCACTGGTCTTCTTGTCTTTCAGGAGGATCCAGCGTCACAGGGGAATTTTGCTCTCTAGGATTACCTGAGGGTCAATGTTTTATTTAGTTTGGTGAAATAATGAACAATTGAATTAAAAAAAAAAAAAAGCTTGGCAGCTATGGAGAAAAATCAGCTTTGCCAAGCTTTACTAATGTTATCCCCAGTCAAACTGTACTTTTACCAGGACAACTGTAGTTTGTACTTTGACCAATTAAAGATCTTTTTAATTTAGAAATGTATAGTCTTCGGCTGGGAAAGAAGGAAGACTGAAGTAAATTGCTGTAAAATATATGTGGCACTACACTACTAGTTTTTAATTTTTAAAACTACACTACTAGTTTTTAATTTTTTTTTAATGTTCCAAAATCCCAGTCCATGGTTTATGACCTTCAGGTTTAAATCTTTCCCACTGTCTGTTGCAAAATAAATACTGGTATTTTTGTCTGACAGGTTATCCAGGGATCATTCCGAGCAGTTATTTATGCAGTCTCCTACTTGGGTCAGTTTATTTTTTACTGTTACAGTCCACACAATGTAAAAAGAGGATTTAAATAGAGTTCTACTCATCCTACTATTTAGGCACACCTGCAACCCAGATATTTGGCAGCAGGCAGAAGTAGAAACTTCTACCCAGTAAACAGGTTTGTCCAACACAAGTTACAACCAGAGATACCAAGCAAATCAGGCCAGAAGCAAAACAAAAACATCACAGGATTTGTTGTCCTTCTCATGCTCTGCCTTGAAGAGAACTGAAAGGCTCTAAAACCGGGAGTGAGAATGGCTGGGAAGGGAGGAACTTAGTTGCTCAACTTGTCGTAGTTCTGCTGGACTTGACAGCACAAAGGATATGCAAAGGTAACAAGATTGAAACCAAAGGCTCCTATTAAAAGCTTTTCTCTGACATTCTTGTGTGCTGACTAAGATCTGAATTCTCTGCCTGGTTAGATACACCTATATAATAACACATTGAATTATATCTCACACTTAGAATCTGGGAGGACAAAAGTTTCCCATTTTTATGAAAGTTGACCTTTAAGCGTGAAATCTCTTTTTCCAAACTACCCTACACCTACAGGTGTTTACCTACACCTGTAAAGTGACACAACTCCGAGCTCAGGTCCTACGTGGGAAGCAGAAAAACAGTACAGAGCTCAGGGTGCAGCCTTGTCAAGTTGGCAGTTCAGGAAACACGACCTTTTCACACATCAGATCAACACATCTACCCTAGTCCAGCCTGCCACACAGACCACAACAGATGATACAAAGAAAACCATTCAATGTTAGACTTCTGGAAGATTTTGTCTATGTCAGTCTAGTGGAGACACACTCATACCAGGAGAACTTTAATGACAGGAGGGCAAGTCTATACACTGAGGTTCAGCTGTATCTAAGTACAGGCACAGTCTAAGATATTTTTAACTGCACCCACAATGACAATTTTGTCAGTCTGATGAATAAGAAAAAGGTGAGGTCAGCATAAAGTGACATGCAAATCAAATTTCAGTTGAGCCAGAAGAAGGGTCAAAAGACCTTATTCTCCCCCAAAATTACTTAACCTTGCCCCAGAAACAGGCTGTGGATAGGACTCTGAGATAGTCACTTAGGCCTACAGTTTTATGATTTTGTCTGCAAGTCACAAATACAAACCCATGATCCCACCCACATACCTCTCCACTTATGTACACACATCTGGTGTTTTGCATAGATGTGGGAAAAAAATACTTTTGCTTCTCCCTGCATGTGGTGGTGTTTTGGTTGGATTGGGTTTTTTTAAACTGAAAAATGGGAATACTTAGTGCATTTGGGGAGAAGTGTGGCAAAGGTGGAGAAAGTTACTTTATGAGGCTCAGAGCAAATCCATGAAAAGCCAAGATGGAAAAATCCAGAGGAGCATGACAATTATCCTGTTCAGGTGGTCAAACTGTTTTGGTTCCCTTGGTTTGAGATTATCTTTCTCACTGACTAATTGTCACTATTATTTTAATTTCCTTTTTGAACACTAAATTCTGCTCTAGCAGAAACACTTTGTAATGTCAACATCTGTTTTATGTTATACGGAATGGTAATTTTAAGTTAGCAATTTCTCAAATTTAAAACCAAACATGTGCTTCAGATGTTTATTTTTAAACTGCAAAGGCCTGTGTGGGGTTCTTGCCTTCACAGTACTTCTGTGAGTAAGTGAGGCTGCAAAGCTGCCTTTCTGAAGATGTTACACAGATCTTTTTGATCACAAAAATCAGGTCTCATGTATACGGGCAAGACTTCAAAAAATTTTAAAGCAGTATTATTTATACTAGGGCTGTCATTGGTTCATAAAGAAAATGGAGGTTTAGGTGCAAAGGGCTTTCTCACTGCTGTGAAAAACTACCACCACTCCAAGACAATATAGAAAGGTCTTGACCAGAAGGGTCTATGCCTTTCAAATTCCACTTACTAACAAACTGCCATTACAAAGAATCTCTCTGCATGAAGATTTCATTTGTATACATTTCAATACTTGAGAATGCAAGGTTTTTAGCATGAAAACCTAGCAACAATACCTTAAACCCTAACCCAAGAGTATTCCTCAGAGCTGCATGTTTCCTCTGCCTTACCCTTAAAGTCTGTAATCTGTACTCTGACACGTAAAACCCACCTGCTAAAACCAAGCACTGCTGCCACTACCTTAAAAATATTTGTTTATTTTTTAAATCCAGAAGTAGTATTCATTATAAAGTTGGCCTTTTTAAACAATAATCATAGGGGTATACTACTAAAACATTCAAAGCAAGTAATTTTTGAGGGCTGGGGGAGTTGTTTAAAGGTCATACCTTTTTCTCATTTGTTTACTAAATGTTTTGTGCTCAAGGCCTTTCTGGCAATGAGCATAAGGAGCTATTTAGAATGTGAGAGACCTTATAAGGCTGGGCTTAGCAGGGTGGATCCAGGTGCAACAAATACATTTTTTTCTACATACACACTAACGAAGATATTTTGTAAACCACACTTTATTACAACACAGAACAAATACAGCATAATGCGTCTAGCAGGAGCAAACTACAGAACAGGAAAACAGCAATGAGTCACACAACATACATAATCCTGCCTCTAAAAAACAGGAGCAGAATCAGAGGACAAAGACATTTTCCCAGTTGAGAGCTACAAAATGGTTATTTTCTGCTGCACTCATTCAGTGCTCAGGCACAAAATACCCTGTAAATTAAAAAACACCAAAAACAAACAAACAAAAAAGACACCTTTTCCTGTCAGCAATATTCTAAGGACTTATATTCAAATCTTAAGAAACATCTTGAAAATAAGTTACACGGCAATCCAATAGTGACTGACACACTGTCAGCAATATTCTAAGGACTTATATTCAAATCTTAAGAAACATCTTGAAAATAACTTAAGTTACACGGCAATCTAATAGAGACTGACACAAAATATTCTGCCTCTTTCTAAAAAGGTGCAGGTTAAAATAGAATGAGATTAAATACCGATCAGCACTAATGGAGACCACACAGCATTTAGCAAGTCAGTTGACACAGGCATAGTCTCAAGTAGCTGGACTGCTCATAAATTGCTTAAGTATATAAAGCCTAATCTAAAAGCTTGAAGCAAACTTTGAAGTTACCTCAAGAATTAATATACAATGACAGGGAGAAAATAGGGAATAATTAATTAGGCTCTTATTACTATAGGCTAATCTCTCAGATCAAGAGTAGATCTTGCACGCTCTACTGTGAGATTTTTTCCTTTCTCTTGCTGAAATTTGTGTATTTCAGCCTGCAGACAAAGAGCAGCAAACAAGATTTTTCAAAGATTACAGGAAAATAAAGTTATTCAAGATTCAATATGAGACTTCATGCAGCAGATACTAATACTTAAGAGGCTTTTTGTACTGGAATGATCTACCATTAATTTAACTAAACTTACTAAAAACACTCATTAAAATACATCTGGGATATTCAACAGAGACAAGTTTTGGGTAGAAGACCATACAGGCTACAGTTGGTGTCCCTTAGAGAGCAGTACTGGAGTAGAGCAGCAAGCTGTGACTCAGAACACAGTGAAGTGCAATTCTTTGTTCCCTGGTTGCTCCTTACACACTGCACTCGCTGTCACAGCAGCCCAAGCACAGCCACACACAGAGCTATACTGCAGAGGGCAGCTACAGCCCAGGCACACACACAGACAGACAGGAAACTGAAGTAGGAATACAATCCAAATGAATTCTGGACAGACATTACCTGACTCAAACCTGAATCATTACCTGGCTATCATTAACTGAATCATTACCTGGCTATCAAACAATCCCAACTAGGATGCCAGGTCAGTTCCTATGAAGAACAATAAATAACAACTCTCTGCTCTTAGGACTATAGTTTCACATATTTGGGAACCACCAACTGTGACATATTTACTGAAGCAAATGTAACAAAATCCCCAAAATAACAAAACACTATTTTGTCCCTTTTAATATACCTGATTTTTATTACTGTAATTATTTCTAACGCAATTATTTTAGTGTGCGTGCCATTAACTCAATGACAGAGCAGCAAGCATTGAAGTTTTCCCTGTTCCTGCCTTCTAGACAAGTCAGCCCTCCAAAGTCCCTTAGATTTCTCTTGCCACATTTAAGATTGCTGTCAACCAAATCCTAGAAGCAGAAGACAACAAACAGTACATCCTCAAACATCAATCACCTACAGAAAAGCTCTCAAGCAGATCAATCACAAATTCACGAGGAAGATATTTGTGTAGCACTGTATAGATTAACCTAGTTCTATTTTAGGTTACTCCAGCCACTCCTGGCTGCGACAACAAAGCGCCTTCTCTGCAATCACGTTTTCAACCCCTCAAAAAAGAAAAAAATATTCAAATGAAACCGACTTTTGAAACATATTCCTCCCACTCCCCTGCCCCAAAAGCCTTCAGAGCAAGCTGGAACCTTGGCACTTCGTGCCTGAACGGAGTCATGTGCAGCCAGCCCAACACCGGTCGGGTGGCAGGGGCCGCAGCTATGCTGGCCGCCTCTCCCATCAGCTCCCCAGGCAACTGGAAACACCGCCTGATCCTCAGCGTGGGAAGCTCGGAGACGCGAGATTAGTGGAGAAGGAACTCCAACCAGACAACAGCGTCTGCCCCGGCTACTGCCGTGCTAAAACACGCGCTCTGCTCCCCACTGAGTGTGGATCTGGAGGTAACATCTCTCTCTCGGAGGACAATGGGTGAGGAGGAGTGCCTGCAGGACAGGCTGACACAGCCGATGCCCGCACCGGCCCCGGCCGGCAGGGCGCGGGCGGTGGGTGTGAACGTGGATGAGCGCGGGTCGGCCCGCGGGAGCCGCTCAGCCGGAACCAGCGGGAGGACACGGGGGCATCTCCCCGCTACAGGGGACTTCCCGACGGCCAGAAATACGCACAAACGCCCCCAAGCCCTAAAAGCGCCAACAACAAGGCAGGATTTACCCTCGCTTATACGGCATGATTTCAAGGCCGGTGTCCGGCGGGTAAGTGCCTGCCCCGCCGCCCCCTTACCTCGGGCCGGGCCGGGCCCGGGCTCCCGCCTCTCCCCTTACGGGCAGAAGGGTGCGGGGCTCCGGGCCGGGCGGCAGGGCCGTTCCACGCCCGCATGCTGCGGCGGGAGGCGGCCCGGGCTGGGGCCGCTCGGCCGCCGGCGGCCCGGCGCAGGCGCCGCGGATGAGCCAGGCCGGGCCGCGCAGGCCGCCCGCCCGCGGGCAGGAGCGGCCAGCACACCCGCCCCGCCGAGAGACCTCGCCGGGTATCAGGGGAGCCCGGCCCGGGCACCTCCAGCCCGGCCTCAGCCGCGGCGGAAGACACGGAGCTGCCTCCCCGAGCCATGCGCGCTCCCAAAGCGCGCCCCTACCCCTTGGCGTGCTCGGTCTCCTCCTCATTGTCGCCGTCTATGCCGCAGGTGTCCTGGTCATCCAGCTCCAGGCTCTGCTGGCTGGCCGCGGACTCGCTGTCCTCCGCCATCACGGGGGAAGGAGGGAGGGAAGGGGCGGGGGAGCCTGTGAAAGAACCGGGGCGCACGGGCAGACGCGGTCCGGAGCAGCTCCCTCTAGCTGCGGTCCTTCCCCGCGCCAAACCGGGGAACGAGGAGGCGGCGGCCGCCGGGGCTGCCCGGCCGCTCCCGCCACCCCGCGGGGACCGGGGCGGAGCCGTGCGGGGAGCGCTCCGCGCCCTGTCCCGCCCGGCCCTGCCCGGCCCGGCCCTGCCCAGCCCAGCCCAGCCCGGTACACTCGGGCGGTGCGCTCCTGGGCCGGGGCCTGCCCTGATCCCCTCATGTCGAATCCATGCTGCTTCGCCGGCCCTCTGCGGTCTGGGTATCCCGTCCATGGGCGCTGCCCCCACAGCCGCGGGAGACCCGAGCGCAGCCCCGGCGTGTCCGTCCCGCCGAGCTCCTCGGGCTGGGCCTGCAGCCGCCGGGCCTCGACGGCATCGACGCGCGTTCTGCCGGCTGCCCGTGTTTCCTTCTCACACCGTAAACACTCGGACGCCCAAGTTATTTTCATAGGTCTCCTTAGAGCTTTAGTAGTGACTCTTGGTGTGCTGCTAGATGTAGACAAAATACCCAGCTGCTTATGGCAACAAATTGAAAGAAAGGAAGAGAGAAAAGCAAATAAATTACTTCAGATCTAGCTCTGCCTTGTTGCTCCCACTAAAGTCAGCCACCAAAGAACAGAGCAGTGTGTAGGGGACCCACCACACCACCATACATCTCAGTTTTCTGGCTCTTTCCCCATTCTACCTTCCAGGTTCTGTCTCTCCCAGTTCTCCTTAAGAGAGGCAGTCAAGGTTCTGTCATAGCTACACAAAATTAACCTGTGTCTACAGTTCAGAGATGCTTTTGAGCCACCTCAAACGCATGTATGAGCATAGGTCCAGATGCACAAATGGACTTTGCCATTGCTGTGTTTAACTTTTTCCTAGCTGACTCCCAGAAGAAGCTCCAGGATTCACAATGAAGCTCTATGAACAAAATTTGCTGCTGGTGGAGGCTGCTGAGGCCACCAGGACAATCCCAGTACTGTGGATGGTGGGTGCTCACAGCACTTGCTATTTTCCTAATGCCTTTTGTATTTCTACAAGCTCCATGCTAGAAAACCTGGAATTGAATGGTAATGATTTATACCCAGGAAAACAAATAAAGAGCACCTTGTGTTAAGTATTTGAACTGTCACGATTTCCAGGGTCATATCAAGCTTTCTGAATGAGATCCAGAATTTCTGAGTGCTTGGTTTGGCAGTGCTGCCAAACAGCCCATTAAAACATAAGAATAGGGTACATCAGTTGTAATTTCTCCTTGTCTTTGCACCCATGAAAGCAATTTAATGTGAGGAAGCTATTGCTTCTGCCCTATTTAAGGTTTGATCTGGATTACTTTTTTCTGTTTTTGATTAGAGGTGACGTCATATTTTGCTCTGTCGTGTATTGCAGGTGACATGTGAAGTAAAAGATCTTGCTGGCCAAACAGAAGAAAGCTAAATGTCCTTCCAGCTGTCAAACTCTGATCCTCTGTGTACTGAGCACTAGCCTGGGGCCGCCCTTCATCCCACTGCACTTGGTTCTTTACAACTTGTGAGTTGCCACAAGAACTTGTAATTCAAACACATGAAATGGAATCTGTAATTTACACTTGGCCAAGTAGGACCTCCCAGTGTCAAGCCCATCGCTGTAGTTTAGAGGGAAAATGTATCTATCATGTCACTCCACTTTGAAATGACCTTTAGAGTAAACCTTCATTCAGTTGTAATGCGCAGGAGAGAAAAGAAATCACAAAACATAGGCACAATTCCCAATAGTTTTCAATAACAAAAAGCAGTTGTAAAGTTGTCCTGTAGCCTGGAGAGAAGTTAATCCAGTGATCATGAATTATTTTTTCCCCCTCATAATTATGTGTAAGAGTAAGTGAAGAACAGTAGGTCAATGACTAAACAGCTGTATTGAATCACTCTGTTGGAGAAGCTGTAGATTTCACTGTCTTCTTTCCTTTACCACAATTTTCCTCATTTCATTGAGACAAATGGAGTAGAAGAGGCCTGGATCCTGACTCTTCTGGCATTTCATACTGTCATTTAAAGAGGCAATATGAATTTCTCCCAGCAAGCTGCCCTGCTAGGCATTCTCCCTGGAAGGGGGACTACAGCTGCAGAATGGCTGCTATTTTATACTTTGTAGCATGTGTGAAGTGAAGAATGACCTTAAGCATAGTGCATTTGATATTCTGAGATTATTATCCAGGTTTGACCATTGCAAGGTCAAAGGACAGTACTGGATTGTGCTTTGCATTCCATGAAAATGTAATTTTTGCTTATACCACAAGTAGAGAAGTTCACCAAAAGTGAGTTAAGCATTTGTCCTGCGCTGTGGATTTCTGAGGTAGCTTTGCATTTCTGAAATTACGAGACATATTCCCAGAGCATTTAAATTCACTCTGCAGACACTGCTCAGCAGTTACATTACTTGACACATGCTGGCTATCACATGTGTAGTTGTCCTCTGAAAATAGAGCAGCAAGGTGAAAAAATGTATCTTTGAGTTTCAGGACCCCACATGCTCAGCCACAGAGAGTTATTGGAGTATGAAACATCAGGACAACAAACAGCAAACATGGCACCTGCAGTGCCCGAAAAGGCTCCTTGTGGGCATCTGTACTTCCAACATCTCTGCTGTTGCACGTGGGTATATCCAGGAACCCCCCAAAATGCTCATGCCAGTACTGCAGACAACCCACAGACTCACACCAGTCTTAGCAGACCATCAAAAACCATCAGAAATGTTTAAACTTAACCAGGTAAAGAGCTTGTGTTTTTAAAGGTGCAAACTTACTGTTTTTAATTGATAAAAAAGACCTCTTCCTAGATGTACAGGGAAGATAAAAGGCAAAAGCCTTTTATTTTATGAAGATTGAAAAGAAGAAAGCACAGTCATTTTGCACAAAAGCTGAAAAGTTATTAACAAAGGAAAATAGACTTCCTTTGCAGGAGATACACTTTACTTAATAGTAAATGGCATATCATGAAATCAGTTAAAGTATTTGTGGCATGTCATGAAGTATTCATCAGTTGGGTATTTTCATAGGTCTCCTTAGAGCTTTAGTAGTGACTCTTGGTGTGCTGCTAGATGTAGACAAAATACCCAGCTGCTTATGGCAACAAATTGAAAGAAAGGAAGAGAGAAAAGCAAATAAATTACTTCAGATCTAGCTCTGCCTTGTTGCTCCCACTAAAGTCAGCCACCAAAGAACAGAGCAGTGTGTAGGGGACCCACTGCACCACCATACATCTCAGTTTTCTGGCTCTTTCCCCATTCTACCTTCCAGGTTCTGTCTCTCCCAGTTCTCCTTAAGAGAGGCAGTCAAGGTTCTGTCATGGCTACACAAAATTAACCTGTCCCTACAATTCAGAGATGCTTTTGAGCCACCTCAAACACATGTATGAGCATAGGTCCAGATGCACAAATGGACTTTGCCATGTTTAACTTGTGTTAATGCCATGTTTAACATGTGTTTGCCATGTTTAACATGTGTTTAACTTTTTCCTAGCTGACTCCCAGAGGAAACTCCAGGACTCAAAATGAAACCCTACAAGCACTCAAATACTTTGGGCATCTTGGTGGCCAACATGAGTTCACAAGAACCCCAGGTTACTGAGGGAGGAGCCATCTCTGCTTGGCAGTAAGAAATACTGGGAATAGGGAAGCCTAAATTCCCAGTACAGGGACTGGATGAACCATCAGGTGAGTCTGTGCAGTACGTGGGCAGGGTTTACCATGCTTCTCCTTGCTCTTCTGCGACTGAATAAAGCCAGCCAGGCACAGATATTGTTTCCCTCAAGCAGCCAGGCATAACCCAGACTTGTTTACCTGCCTAGCACCACATTAATTACATCCCAGTGAGCTGATGATATACAATCCAGCATTCAGGCTATTGGCATCATCTGATTAGTCTATGTGTTTTGATTATTAAACACTGCAAAAGAAAAGTATCTAAAATTTTCATGCAGTCATAGGACTGCTCCTGCCTTTACACACAAAATTGAAATATTCATGGCATTTATAATTTTAAATGGATGTGGATTGCAAGTAACAACTTGGTGTACACATTTTTAATCTTGTAAATTGGAAGCAAAATAGGTCCAATTTGAAAATTAGCGAGTATTTTAGTGTTTCCCTTGTTTTTCTAATTAACATTAAAATAGTTATTGAACAAACAAATGTATTTAGACTTTGGTTCATTCAAGTGTCTACTAGTACTACCTCATATTGGGTTTTTTTTTCTAATTGGTTGCTCTTTATGGTGAAAACTTAAATACTGTCTTCCTCAATTCTGAATGAGAGGCAAGTGTAAAGAATAAGATTGAAAAGAAACAGAAAAAATGCACCAAAACACTGCATAGTTGTTACAGTTAACAACAGCAGAAGTAGAAATGGTTAGGGAAGGAAATGAGCTTGTGATCCCACACGTTGCACACCTGTATCCATGTGAGATCACACCTCTATCTTTATGGTTTGTCTCACCCACTCTACCTCTTTTCAGCCCCCCCTGCATACCCTGCCTGGCGAGCTGCAGACTTGCCTGTTTTCACAGCCTGCTTGCTGCTGGCCTGTATTGGCTGCAGTGGTCAAACTGGGACAAGCATTCTCAAAGCATCTCATTCTTTCTGCTGCAGTCTCTTTCAGCTTTTTTAAATTCCATTTTCAAATGCAGATCATACCTTATCTCTTCTATTTTGTAGCTTACCTTTGCACAGAACCATCCACTTCTCCATGCTGGTGTCTGCATTGGCAAGGGCTGTGGGCTCTGCTGAAGAGGGCTAGGCATTCACATGCATAGTGAAAACATAGCAGAGCATTAAAAAATGTGTATGATAAATACAAACCTTTGTTCTTAGAGGTATGAGTGATAAGGATAGAAAGACTTATTATTGCCAGTAGAGATTTCAATTCTCTAAACCATCTGTTTTTGATGATTGTTGGAAGCAGGATATAAGACTTACCTCAAACACAGGTTCAAACTGGTTCCAGCAGTGCTCAGTTCCTCAGATCCTAGGGTCTCAAGCCCCAAAAAGTTAAAAAACCTAATAATAAGAGCCGACCATTAAGTAATTATTACAAATATATAAATATTTTGCCTTTTTATGTCTATTTTTATTCTGATACCATTCTCAAAATATGTATGTGAATGAGAATTAGCAGTGACAGAATTTTTGATAAAGACAGTGTTGACACAGGTACTGCAGGAGCTCTGACTGATACTCAGCAATTACTTCTGCCCATCCAATCTCCAAATCAATCCAATTTACTCCCATCAGCTCTGCAATCAGTTCTCCCACTAGCCTTTTACACTTCCTGCTATCAATGTGCCTGCTGTTTCCTTCTCTTTGCAGGGAGGCTGCAGGTACAGCCAAGATGCTTTATTTCCCTCATTCTGAATGAAGGGAGTGATAGATACATTAGTTATACTTTATCTCTTGACCATTTCAATAGTTTTTCCAAAATGTGTGTTTTTAGAGTTTTCTTTTTGCCTGTTTCAGATAGTTCTTTACTCACAAACAAAAAAGAACTTCCTGTAACAGATGTGCTTTCTGAGTGATTAGAAACAGATTAACAGCATGGTTCAGGATGCACACCTATGTCATGGAGAATTACACTGAATTAAGAAGTGTCTCATAGACATAGTATCTTCCCTATGAAGACCATGGAAAATCAGACTCTATTATAACTCTTCAATTTCTATGCAGAATTATTTTACATTTTACAGTAAGATTTTACCCTTCCAGAATTTTACAACTTTGCACAAAAGACTTTGTCAAGTGTGCAACAACTGCAGAGTAACTGACTAAAATATAGATTCTAGACAAGCTTTAATCACAAAATTTATACATCAGGTCTAGGCTAGAAGGCAAGTGTGAATAAATCTCTTGGAAGTTGGAGGTACAGCAGAAACTCAGCAGCAAACATGGTTTTGACCCTGTAATGTCAGACCACAAGGACAATTAAGTTAATTAATACAAGCCTTTATGGGCTCTCATGCTGGTTCTTCCAGTCAGTCTGGGTGAGCAACCCTCACTTTGTCATTGCTTCATGTTGAAATGGTGAAAGTAGTATTTAAGCCAGCTTTTATATCAAGTGCACTTATATACATACATGTGAATGTGTATCCATGCATGTGTGCATGCACACACACACTTATCTAAGCATACTTTCAAGGATTTCAAGGAATGAAAGACCAATCCAGCTGTCAAGACAAATACACTTCTCACTGGGGGAACCTGGCTATCATGTTTTGCTTCTCTCATTTTTATTTTATTATTTAATGCAGGATTGCAAGGTGTTAAATATGAGTTAGAGCAAATAGCATAGATAGAAAGCAAGCTTGACCTCACCAACATCTAAAAGTAGCTTCACTGAAAAGTCGAATCTTAGGGTGTCACATTGTTTGTCCCACTGATGTGTGGCCTCACAGCATGGCACAAAACTTAAAGCAGAATCAGAGAGTTGTGTTTATAGAAGGGGCATTCCTTGAAGAGAGAGGAGACAGAAGCCGAGGCCCATAGCTTTCTCATCTCCAAGCTTTCTAAACTTCCTACAACCAGTAACTCAACAAAACCCCTTAAAAAACAGTGCTTGTAACAGGACCCACTTCAAATAAATTCTTTCAGTTTTGATACCCAACCTCTCTTGCAGCAGGACCAGCCATTCCTTTAAAAGTGGGATTTCTCATCTCACAGCATTATTTTAAGAACTATTTCATCCCTTTATAATATAAAACTGTCAGGAGCATTCCTCTGTTTGGTTTATTGAGGAGTCTGTCTTTCTAGTCATGTGAACACAAAGTCCTTCTTTACAGAACCACAAAAACAACCTGTAAACAAGTATTTCATTTGTACCTCCCTGTTGTCATCACATTTTCCTTCCCTGTGCCTGTAAGTTTCTAAGGCAGAATAGCTATTTAATGATCAAACAAACTAACTGGCACTATTCATTGCTAGAAGAAAAGTACATCAATAAAGCAAGAAATACTTCAGTTCAGTGATAATAGACCAGGTGCCACAGTTTGCAAAGTAATTACCTGTGGATACCAGAGGATTACAGCTGAAAAGAACTAGATACCCTTTCTGCTATTACTGACAAATAGAAGACAGTACCTGGTCTCAATTTAACAGTTGGAATTACATGAATAAATGTAATAAAAAATACTCCTCTGTTCTGAAAATTGCACTTGACAGCTGCCTGTTTGTTCACCTGAAGCTCCAACTCCAATTGTTTTACAGCATGGAAATGAAAATAGCACATATGATGAAAATATAGTGTATGTAGGTATCTATCATGGCATATGACATAACATACTATTATATATATTATAAATCATGTGTGAATGTGTGTGTATATATACACACACACACAGAACAATAGTAAGGTTAGCATTATGAAGCATTAGTGTTGAACCTGCCAGTTGTTCTGTCTGTTAGCAGAGAACAGGAAAGAATAATGGAGTTGCTCCTATTTTCCTCAACTTTGGAAACAGCAGTTAAATTTGGTTTTATTTTATCTTATTCTAAAGCCAAGGTGCTATTCACAAGGCAGAATACAGAACCATCAGTGATGATGAATTTTGATTTGAATGGAGATGTCATAAGCAGAATACTCCCCCAGCAAAGAGGCTGGGCAAGGTCTCTCAGCTGACAGGGATCCCTGCACTTGGACTGACAGCAGGCCCAGGAAACTACTGATGATTCTGTTCCAGCTGCCTGCTGGAGTTAGTGAAGTTGTTAACTGTGCTTTTATTGAAATGATAAACTGCCTCACACACAGCACGTCTGGAGAAGCAGTTCACCACCAGGTGGCAGATACCACAACTTGAATTTCAAATGCTGGAGAGACCAAACGGCAGCAGTGATTCAGAAAAACCCTATCTGTTGCACATGTGTTTTAAAAAAGTAAACACTCTTCTTCTTTGACCAAGTCGAAGGATGTACTGCATGGACCCTACCATGCTCCAAGTTACAGACTATTGACAGCTGATTACTGTGTTACAATAAATTTTAATTCCCAGATGAATCTTGTTAAGAAAAAAAAGTCTTTTTGGTTCACTACAGACCTTCCTAGAGTAAGAGTAAATATCTCATCTAACACTTGCTCATTTATACCTGTACTATTTATAGGCTAAAGTCTACATAGGACATTTGATTTCTTACCAATTTCAAACATATTGGTTCAGAGTAGTGAGATAAAATTGGTTCCTGAGAGCATTCATGAATAGAATGAAGGGCAGAAAATTAAAATATTGCCAAGGCATTTCAAGAGTGCTTCATTCACTCTACTAAAGCTACTCAGTCCTCCCTCTAACAAAGAAAGGTATTATGAGCCATTTCCAAATGCTGGGCCTTCCTTTGTAATCTGTTCACCTCAGATCAGAAGCACAAGTTTGTATATTTGTCTAATATGTTAGATTGCAAATGCTCCGAGGCAGTAACCAGTTTTTGTCCCTGTATTTGCAAAGGGTTTAGCATGTTGGCACCCTGACAAAGCACTTAATCAAATAGTAAGAAGTCATTATCACAGTAAGTCAAGGTGCTTTAGAGATAGTTTAATAAGCTTTGAGAAGCAAGTATTTGAGCAGGAAGAAAGTGGGAGCTGAGGGACAACCATGAAGCGAATGCACTCTTAATGAGTGTATTAACTCCCAACAGTGCTAAGATTTCTGAAAGTTTGTGATATAAATGAACCTGAAATTTCAAGATTTGTTTCTAGTATTTTTTTTAAGACAAACATATTTTCATTATTTTTGTAAGCTTTGTCATTACAAACTTGCGTTTTTTCCCTACTAATATCTGCCATCATAAAATAAGAAAACAATTGCTTTTCTAGCTTATCTTCTATGGACTTGGAGCTGCTGATGCCAAGACCTATTCAAGTTATACTTTGTTCTTTGTGTTTTATAAGCTTTATTAGTACTTGCTTCACTGTGCAAGTACAATATAAAGCAAGAAAATTTCTTTGTATTTTACTGATGTATCTGCGTCAGTAAGTTTTTGAAAATTAAAACACAGAATTTATCACTGGACTTTTAGATTAGGCATAACAAACTCTAATCTTAACCTGTTACCTGAACTGCATTAACTCTGTTCCAGCTTCATTTAGCATATGGCCCAGGTGTGGATATATAGAAATTCACTTCATAAACGATGTATTTTGCAAAATTAAACTATCACGCCAATTAAAAAATGCTATTTTAAAGATTTGAAACATACCCACATTGTGTTTGTTCAAGTATATTTGCTGTATTAGAACCACAAATCATCAAATGAACATAAAACCAACACAATTAAAGAAACAAACCACTGCAATTTAATAGCAACAATCTCACTTTACAAGATAGCAATGATGGAAACTTTGCAAAGGAATGTGAAAAAATAATGTAATTTAAAATGACAGATTTAAGACAACAGAAAACTGGAAATTAAATAGCACAATAATTCTAGTATGCGGAAATTTTATTCAGAATGTTTACTTATGCAGCATTCTGATTAATAAGTGACACTGTATTACCAGCATTTACTGACATCTGATAAATACTATGCCCTTAAAGTCATATTTTTCTGTTCAGTGACCTTGCACAAACTGACAATAAGTAAGCCAGAGCCCAAAACCAGTTCACAGGTGGTCAGTACAAAATTTCTAAACAGAACAGGAAAGGACCTGCCACATACACAATGAGTAAAATGTAATTTAGTGCTAATATGGTGATTTCAATATTCAGTGCACTCCACAATATTTCAGATTCCTTTTACAACATATACCACTTTCAAACATGAACCAAAGCAAAAGGTGATCTGGCTTTGTGGATGAAAAGGAGCATTGACCTGGGAACTAGGAAATCAGGATTCAACTCCTGGCTAGAGATCAGGGTCCCAGGTAAGACACAGAGTAATATGGAAATTACAAGACTCACTTGCTACGAAAACCTTGAAATTTACTGAAAATAAAGCAATGAATGTGAGTTGGGGCTTATTATACAAATTAAATAGGAACTATATAGCACTTAAATTACTTTGGAGATTACGTATTAACTTTAGTAAGCATGACTGCTGCTAATCTGCATAAAAATAACTGAATGAAACATGATAAACTGAATGTATATGAAGGATTCCACAAAAGTGGAAGTCACATACTTCCTCTTCTTTGAACCCAATTCATGAAAAAGTGAGAAGAGTGCAGTAAGTGTGAGTACCCACATTAATCTCAGAAAGAAAACTGGCCCACGGGAAGTGTGACTCCACAGGAAATTTTGGTGATACCAGGATTTCATTTCCAATGTCTTCAGTGATACTTAAGCAAATCATTACGTATTTATCAAGATAATGATAAATATGCAGGATGCTTTTCTGAAAAGGGTCCAAATTTCATTATTGACTTAAGCTCATGAGAACTGCAAAAGAAAGTAAGTCACACGAGCATAAATATGCACAGGAAAAATGAAACCAAAGTATTTTTCTTTTTAAATACCATAAAATAATGTGATAACCATTTAGAGAGGAAAAAATCCACAAGTATACTTTTTGCAGTTTATTTTCAATTATAATTTTTTGATAACCAAGCAGCTCTGTATGGAAAAAGCACAGAAGAGTAATTCTGGCACTTTTGGATAGTACATTTGTATTTTCCCCAAATTTTTCTAG
Organism: Pyrgilauda ruficollis; assembly: GCF_017590135.1. NCBI lineage: Eukaryota > Metazoa > Chordata > Aves > Passeriformes > Passeridae > Pyrgilauda > Pyrgilauda ruficollis. The sequence continues at coordinate 18,997,251 of NW_024510321.1, read as the reverse complement.
ACACATTCAGTCCACTTGCTCGGTCGATAGTCCATTTTATATGAGCATGATTAGCTCATGGCATTCCAGAGGAAACTAACAATATATACAGTCAATGAAACTATCTTCTTGGCTACTCTGGGCCCTTTAAAATGTCTTCTAAGTCTATCCTGGCTAAACAGAATCCACAATATACATGATAGCTACAGAATACACTGTATTGAAATGAGAAATGCTCAGCACAAAATGGGACTCTTGGCATGCAGCTTAAAATAAAAGGTAGAAGTTCAGAAGTTTATAAAATCTCAAATGGGGTCAATTAAAAGGACTTAGCAAAAGAAGGGACTGTTCATTGTTACTGTAAAAAAGGCACTTTGAGAAAATGGTACCAGAATTGGAGGAATCTTAGTCGACACAAAGTTCAGTTTGGTTTCATAAAAAGGCTTCAATGCTAAGGGATGCTACTCAAGTTTCCTGCAGTTGTACATTAAAATAAATTGCTGAGTAGTTTATAATAAAGGACATAATATGTTTACAACCAACTCGTAAAATTAAGAAAAGCATAGTATAAGCAAAATATTACTAAAAGCAGCAATGCATAGCCTTTCATTGAGATAATGCACAATTTTGGACACCATGTGTCAAACTCCTGTTTTTAAGATACTTTCAGTAGCATTATCAACATAAAATTGGCCTACAAAACAAAAGCTTTACCAGCTCCCATTCATAAGGAGATTGAGGTCATAAACCAACCAAAACAATTTGTCAGTATTTTCAACATCCTGGATGACCAATATCAAGTATATGGAATAACAATCACACTCTTTGTTCAGCTATCTCACTGGAGGCAGCTGTTAAATCAGAGGAATGATTTTAATTCTTTTCTAACATTTACACAGTAATGCATTTAAGTTCTTTCAAATGTTGCTCACCACAGTTTGTTTTTCTCTTTTCTCTCCACAATATAAAAAAAAAGAAGAAGAAAAAAAGAAAAAAAATATCAAGCACTTCCACAGAAAGGATATTTGGCAATTTTATACTCCACTGAAGGGTGGATTTTCACAATAGCTCATTTTAGATTGAAAGTCATTAGTGGTCTTTCCTCTCGTTTCTGCCAAGGACTCTTCTTATCTTCACCTTGGTCATCTTCCTCATCCTCCTCATCTTCATCATCATCATCTTGAACGGATGTTCCATGTTCAGGACTAGTTAATGGCTCTGGTTTGGTATCCACAGTTCTGGTTTCCTCCTGCAGGCTGGGCAGCTGCACACCACTTCTCTTACTGGTGCCTTCTAGGAGGCATCGGAGAGCATTGTCCTCAGGGCTACAAACTGCTGTTCCACACTCGCTGCCACTTTGGTCCATATCATCCAAGTACACAAGCTGTGTGTAAGCTGTGCTGTCTGAAACCTTCCGCTCTCTCTGCTGGTGCTCCTGCACTGGGGGGTGACTCTGTGGCGCAGACAGATGATCTCCTCTTCCCTTTCGGGCAGATTTTGGTTCATTCATGTCAACACCAGAGTCCAAACTGGCATCGTTACTCCCGTTCCTACCAGCTCTTTGGAGATCAATGTATGAATGTCTAACGTGAGCATTTGAACGCCCATCTAGAGAAACAAACCACGCTCGAGGATGAGGCAATGGCTTTCCACCTCCTAATTCCATCAAAGCCTTTTCTGTAAGAAGCTGCACTTCGCTATTCATCTGAGCCAGGGATGCATCGTTAAGAGAGGCAGGAATGGAAATAGATTCAGACATGGAAGCATTCTGCTGACTCCACTCAGCTGCACCTGCATCTTGCAAATGCTGCTGAGATATTGCTTGGGATGCCAACTGCTGGGGCTGCAGCTGCTGGGCAGGGTGTGGGAAAAGCCGTGCGTGAGGGTTAGGAAGCTCAGCCTGAAGTCTTTCTAGATCAATCTGCTGGTCAGCTGGGACAACCAGGGGCTGGCTAACAAAAGGGTGCTCTCCGGGCAGCTTCATGTAATGACCTGGGATGACCAGTGCAGGCAAAACCTTTCTGTAAACACTGTCATTGACTTGGTCAACAGAATTGCAGCAGATTAACTGACCTGGTCGAGGGAAAGACGTAGGTCTTTCAAGGTGATCAACTGAACGGGACATCATACAATCAGTAGGTCTGCAGTCCAGCAGCTCTTTTTCAGGGGCTGAAGGTGTGGGGTATATTTGTTCCTGAATATTGTATTTACTTCCAGTAGCAATATGGTTCATAGATACTTGAATTTCTCTCTCTTGCTTTTCAAATAAAGGCTGAGACAGCATAGCATTGTAACTTCTCCTATACTCATCTTTGATAGGGGATTCATAGCCTTCAGCTGTTTCTGTAGATTTTCTTGTCTTTAGAGGAAAACTATCTGCTGACTTGTGGTAGTCTTTTCTTAGAGACCCACTGGGAGTCAGGTCATCCAAGGAAATTCTGCTCTTGTCTTTCTCCTTGTCAGAGAGCAGTTCCTCTCGGGAGCTAAACTCCTGGGAAGTACTGAAGGAGTGTTTGAGCATAGGTGTATGCATATCTGCTTCTCCAGTAGGTGATACCATCTCCATGTGGACAGCACTGATTAATTCCTTTGCCCCTGAGTTTTCAGCGTGTCCATTGCTAGCAACGGACAATCCACCTGGAAATTCTGACTCACGACGTGAAAATATTAAATTTATATGGGACATTGAGGTTGCTTGATCCTTCTTAGAAGTGTCCAGTGCTGTCGAAAGTTGCAGTTTCTTATGATGTTGGCGTGGTCTTAGACATTTTCTTCTATAAAAGCCAGTAACAAGAGAAGTTATACATTTATGAATGTTGTACACAGAAACAAGAGAAGCAAGTGTGTCTTAACAGAAGACTTTTTAAGCAGTGATTAGTATTAGGGGAATTGAACTTTTATTACATAATATAAAAATTAAAAGCTTATCCCAGCAGCGAAGATAAATTAAAGAATAACTAATGTCATTTGGGAAATACCTCAAGTACCAATTACAAACTGGTAAATGTCTAGAGAAGGCAAGTATAAAATCACTCATTAGTAGGCATTTGCTGATAATTTAACACTCATTTTAATACAATGCCAATAGAAAGATCATTTGCAAATGCATAACAGGTAGAGAAATCTTGAACCTATGCCCATGTTTGATAGGAAATTACATGGAGAACACAGGTACAGATGTGTGTGATTCAATCAGCTACCATCCTCCCAAAGGCAGGGATTTATATGCTGCATGTAACCAGGAACACAGGAAATCTGATCTCACTGTTTCTTTCTTTTTCAAGTGTTTGCTTGCCTTTCTTTCCTCCCAAAGGAAAAATGTTTACATACAGAAGTTTTTAATTTCAAAAGCACAAAAAAGCTTGTATTTTCAACACGAACTAAGTAACCAGGTTGGTGAATCTTACCTGCAGTAATACAAAAGCAGACACAGCAAGACTAGAAGTATGAGAGCCATCCCTCCTAAAATTGCCAAAAGAAACATTGTGTGATAGCTGGTAATGTCGTGTGTTACAACGGGACCTGGAAGGCCAGAAAAGAGAATTTAGACCTGTAATAATCTGCAAATAGGAAGAGGAACAACAGTTGAACAAGGAGAGGGTCACTTTCCCTTATAATGAGGGTGCTAAGCAAGTGCTGCTCAAAGCCCTGGTGCCTACTAACAGACCATCTCTGGAGAAGGGAGCAAGTTGTGGAGAAAGCATGTGCTGGTTTTCATGACTGCAAGTCCAACTAGCTCATTCTGTGGAAAAGCAGTTAGTTTCAATGGGAGCATGCATCAGTGAATGCTGCTTTCCAGGTCCTAAAGCTGACACCATGTGCCAAAAAAGCTCTCACCACTGGAGAAAATCCATCTCAGCATCTCCCAGCACTGTAATGCACAAAGCAACACTGTGGGCAACAACTGTTCTTTAACATCTGTGGCCCTTCACACCAAACAGTACACACAGTGCAGTACAGGATTTGCTGGGAGATGTGTTGGTGCTCTGAAGTCTACATCAAGCCAAGAAGCCAAGCAGATCTTCAGTAGCTTTAATTAACAGGCCACTAGTGAAACAGTGTTGTAACTCCAGGTTTAAATAACACTTAGTAAATGTTCTAACACACAAAGGAATGCACACATGTGGACAACATCTGTTCACAATTATGCATGTGTGACCCAGTTGGTTTGTAAAATCCTTATAATGATTTTGAAATAAAGACCCAAATTTTCATCTGCAGGCAAGGAGGTACAGCACCAGCTGGCAAACTAACATGCGTGTACTGTGAAGGACAGCAGACTTGGCCAACTTAGAGGGTCCAGGTCATAAAAGTTTGCAAACCCTCATCTGTGGATCTTGAGTGGTCTGTAGAGCCACTGCTAGGAAAACAAAGATAATTTGTGTCCATTTTTGAGATAAGAAATCAAATAGATTCAATTAGGAGATAAAATATAGAAAAATACATTAACTCATTAAAAGTAACATAAATTATATTGCGCTTGGGAAATCTGAATATTTATACATTCTGTCCCACCACTACCATTACATAATTGAATTTACTGTTGCTTTAGGACATTAAGCAAAAAGAAGGCAAGATAAATCACTTGAATTTTTCATGAAAATGTTGTTCTCATTGCAACAGAGTTTTAGGAACTCAGATCTAGCCCTAGAAGGAAGGAAAAGTAAAATACAAGTAAGCAACTCTGCCATACAAGGTAAATCACAAGGACAATAAGCCTTCTCTTGTTAAGAGTTACAGGCCTTCTAACCTCAGAGTTACAAGCACAATTCCATGACTAGTGTAACTTCCTTGCAATCTGGGACAGAGCTGTACTGGGAAATGTTTGGCTGAGAGCAGTTGCTTTTTCTTCAAGAACAATTATTTTGTAAAATTCTATTAAATTTAATATGATAGCCTATTCAGATCTGCACCTGCCTCTAAATTTTGTTCAGCAATGAATCAGCTGAATAACCCAGCATTTAATTTCTATAATTTAATAGAACCTCAAATAAAAAGCTCACATATTATGAAACAACTTAATGATATGTATGAGTAGACTTTAAAACCTATCCTCATGTGAGAGTTTCGTTTTGTTGGTTATATTTAGTTTATTGAGCTTGCACAGCCAAGGCAAGCACATTTTCATTTCTACTGGATTAAGTTTTTATCTGGAAAACCCAATAAAATCTGTAAGGAGTTCTGGGTTGGGTGGTTTTTTTTTTGGTTTTTTTTTTTTTTTTTTGATTGATTGATTGACTGACTGGCTCTTTTATACACAGAGGTATCTCAGATTATTGGTGACTGAAGAGCTACTTCCAAGAAATCTGAGGCAGGTACAGACAGAAAAAAAGGAACCAGAAGTTGCAGCATTAATAATCTCCAAAAGCACATATAATTAATGCCTAGTTCAAAGTCATTTTTACAGTTATGCCAAGAAGTTTGCAGATGGCAACCAATCAGCTCTGTACTAATGCCACTCTAAAATACCTCCTAGAACTCCTAAGCTAAGTTATTCACAGTGTAAATTAATCAGTCACCAAGATGATGCAAAGCATAACTCAGGGCAAAATGGGCATCTTCAGTGCAAAGGGAACAAAGTGTCAATCCATCCATGCATCAAGTGTCTAACCCAGGACAATGCTGGTTTTAGGTGAACTCATATCTCTGTGAGTTTCTGTAAGAAACTTCACAGCACCTGTTCTTCTGTCTGCTGGAACACCAACACACTGATGCTATGACTCCCATAATTTTCTAGCAATGGCTCTGCCAGGCAGTGGTGACACAAATCCATCAAAGCAGGAACACTTTGAAATGTTCCCCATTGAAATGATGCAGATATTTTGAGCATCAGGGTTGACCCACACAATCCTGAAAAGATTTAACCCTTTTACTTTCTGATTTCTGTTTTCTAATAATCCATTATTGATCAAGCTGTGGCATCTCAGATGAGGTCATTCTGAAAAATATAAACATTATAAATAAATAACTAATTACCCAGTGCTGCAAATATCTATAAAATCCAAATCCATCTTACCTGGGATAGTAGGTGACATAGCTGCAACCCAGTAGCCCAGCTGAGGTGCAATATAAGTCCAAGTTAACTGATTTCCTTCTTGTTGTACAATGCCCAAACTACTCTTCAGCCATGTCCCTGTAAATGTAGAAGTTGTAGGAAGTTGTTACAGATATTCGCACATTCCTCTGCAAACAAGAGGAAAATCAAGCAGTAACAAAACCTATCCATGTGCAGTAGGGTCTGTGTATGTTGCTATGAAGTGGGAAGTTGTGCCTTCTGGTCACTGGCATTTGAGAGCACCCACGGCTTTCTCAGAAGCAAAAAAACCCCAAACCCAAAACCTTCAAGATTAAATAAAACTAGTAAATCTTCAAAATCTGTTAAAAGAAAGCATTTATTGTCATATTGGGTTCCCCTGTTTTGAAGATGGATATTCCTGAAGCTGATTATATGGAGACAGTCCACTTAAAAAATGTAGTTCAAGAGACATCACATCTCTCTGACCACACTTGAGTTCTACACACCACCTTTCTCTCAGCCCTGGCTGTCAACTTCTAGAAGACACAGGAAAATGTTTCATCAAAATGGCCTTCCTATACAGAAAGCAAGCTTAGTTATTGCCAATGACCAGAATTACATTGCTGTGATTAACTCCATTAATCATTCAGTATCTGTAGAAAACCCCCAGGAATACTGTTTGGTAACAGTTGATGAGTTTTTTAAAACATGTTTCTTAAAGGAAATAATTTTTTTTTTTTTTTTTTTTTTTTTTTTAGAATTATGAAATTATAATTTCAAAATAAGTAAGACTACAAATTTTAAAGCAATGTGTTTAAGTTCAGGCTGACAACCTGCACTAGTCGAGAGTTTATCTACTTCATGAAGATTACTTTTATTCCAAGAGCTGGGTCATGAAGACCTTTACAACTGAACCAGCTGAATACCTTTTTGTAATTCATTAAGATCCCTGATTCTGGGGCTGTCACCTTAATTTCTGATGTAATAAATACCCAGAATGGCTTTTAGACTGCTCCTATATTCATCCTCTTGGAATGAAACTGCTGGCCTTGACATGAAGAGCAATCACTGAGAGTGTTTCCCAGACCTGCAGTCCTGGCTTGGCACCTCCAGTGGGTGCCATAATAGAGGGCCTGGCCTCCTTAAGGCCTCACATATTTTGATGGCCACTACCAGGATGCTGATCTGTGTTCAGAGAAGGGATAAACCCCTCTGCATTTCTGTAGTGAAGTTCTCTATTTCTGTGCTGAAGGGGGAAGAATGCTGTTATTTCCCTTACCCAGCATCAAACGCTCACTTGAAAGGAAAGCTACATCATGCACTTGTGATTCCCCTTCCTTTAAATAAGTCTCCTGCTTGTAATTCCAAAAATCGTGCTTTTCATTAGATGTCACTTAGGATTAAGGAACAGCATTCTGGATGACAGTCATCTGAACACTCAGCAGTAAGTACAGAACACACAGAAGAGGTGCTGCGGCTGGGTTGGTTGTTTTTATAATACATTAAAGATCCTGATGATTTATTCTGTGTTCCTTACATTACTCACCTGTGCAAACCCTCTACACATCAGAATGGCTTTTTTGAGTATTTATTTCCTCCCTACTACTGATTTTTCCTATGTAAGACCACCGTCTTAGGCTAATAATAAATACACCTGAATACAGTGAAAGGTTTATTTAGAAGAATACATGGTTGAGAAGATTTCTAAATCTAGATGATTACTACTGCCAGATGCCAACTGTATTTGCAACCAAACTGAATTTGTTCAGGGTAAAGGAATTACTGATGTAATTATCAGTTTTCCAAGTATAATTTCCAGTCTGTAGAGGGTAGCAATAATCTGTTATTTTATAAAGAAAGTCACACAAGACAAGTAATTTTGATTTACAGTACTAAAAGGACCAAAATCTGTGTACACAGATTTGCATATGTGGTGGCATTTATAACTGCTGTAGCAGAACATCTTCATGTAGTCATTAATTTATGTCTCTTAGGGAAACATTTTCAGGAAAAATAGAATGCAATTGTCCACAGTTCTGTGAAGTTTCTGGAAAATCTAGGAAAAGTAGATTTATTTTTCTCCACTAACATGGCCACTAACCCTTCAGATTCTCTATCCATGCATTTTCAGGGAAGAAGTCATACTGATAGTCCTGAAGGTGAAAAATAGCCCTTAAGGTCACAAATTGCTTTTACCTTGTCTCTAAAAATGCCATTTGGTTAAAAAAATCTGTAACCTTGAATCTTGTAATTTTTCTTTTTCTGCAAGATCTGGATGATGAGAATATGCACCAACTACTGAAATACACAACAATGTGAAATAAAACTTCAACAGAGATATAAAGTGCTGATTAAAAATAAAAGGAAGGACCTGGGTGATGAATACATTCAGTTTTCCATATTTTCTTATATTCTCCAACCCCTTTATATTCACACACCAGCAGAGTGCAGACGTATGTAATTCAGCCAAGTTCAGTACCTCCCGTGTCTATTTCTACAGCTGCCTCCTCGAGCAGAAGCTGTTGCTGATCCCCTCACTAGGGGGAACTTGTGTCCAGCTTTACCTACACGATGCTGCAGGCCAAGGAACGCAGTCCTGCTGCCTTCCCAAAAGCCTTTTGCTCAGTAATACTCTGCATAATGCAGCCATCAAGAAGCTCAGAGAGGCTGCAGGCTTATTGCCATGAGCAGAGCTCTGCTGCTGTCCTGCCAAACGAGCAGCAGCTCAGGTTGCTCACATTTTAGCAACAACAGGAATCCCTTACTTGCAATGGAAGCAATGAAGAATCCATTGCACAAGCCTCAGAAAGGTTCCACACTTGTCTGCTGCTCACTTAGTTCACCTGTTCTTGGTAACCACTGGACATACTCCAGGCAATGTGCTGGTCAGCATAAATTAAGGAAAAATGTAATTCCATCTCTCTGTTATGGGCATTTAAAATATTTCAAATGGATAAAAGATATATCCAATATTGGTCATTTTTAAACAAAAGTGATGCAGCTTTTCTTGACCATACCCTACAAATTGGTGTATTATGACAGAAAATAGTAACTTTTAAATGGCACCGCCCCAAGTTCCTTCATCAGGATGACACCATGTGTGGGTTCCTGTGAACCATGAGTGCACAATCTCATTGTCAGCCCTTTTTTAATACTTTTATTGTCCAACATTTCAGTGCTTAATCTGCCTCGTAAAGTTTCACCAGTAGTCCACTAATAGAGCATCCTGCCACATCAGGGGATGAAGAAAGCAAAGAACTCCGTCCTTTACAACAGCAGCAACAAAACAGGTTTGAGTGGAAACAGCTGAAAACACAAAGTCCTGTATTGTTTCTTTTGTGATCAAATAGCTGAAAGCCAACCTGGTGTTACTGGAGGGAACTGACATACCTCCAGTATTCTGCAAATCCATCAGCATTTCCAGGTCTCTCATATTTCATCCTTTATAGGTTCTAACTTCCTGGTTGCTTTTCAAGTATCATTAAGCAAGCAGTGTTCCTGCAGCTCCTTACATGCAATGCCTTGCTGTAATGACTAATGTTGGACCTTCCATTGAGCAAAACCCAACTGCCTGATCATGACTGGCTGTGCTCCTGCCATTTCACACTGCCTTACGTGACCAAGAGTTCATTGCTGTGCAGCCTTGAGAATGAATTCCCTATCCTGCCTCAGATTCTTCCTTGGAATGGAAAACAAGATGTTTTCCTGTTCTAAAAATGAAGCTAATTACCCTCTATGTCCTCACACACTCGCTGCTGTAAGCAAAGGAGGACACTGGAGCAGTCAGTAAAGATCTTTGCCCATTTTTCTATTAATTCCTATGTGGTAGCCTGCAAATGGAAGAAGAGCAAGCAGCATTCATTTTTTCTGTGTTGTCAGGATTACAACTGCAGAACTAAGCAGAAGGATTTAGAAGAGAAGAGAGGTCTTACCTCCCTGTATGCTTTGTTCTAATAATTTTAATTTATTTTCCAAATATCCTGTAACATCTATTTCTTCCCCCCACCCAAGTCAGCAAAATCAATGAGCTTCGCTGCTTATCAATATCTACACTTGATTTGTAATAATTGTTAAGTAACAAGCAATACAGGGTTATTAAAAAAACCCACAACCAAACCAGTAAAAAGAGCTGGATGTAATGGAAGTGATCACTTTTGTTCAAGACTGTGTCATGCCAAAGAAAATTTGTCCATGCCTCTTTGGAGCAGAAACAGCAAGCTCAGTATCGTTTGTAAGCACTGCATGATTTGGGCCAATTCACTATTAATTCTTAAAGACTTTCTGGTGCTTCATGGAAAACTTCTATATATAGAGACATTCTTGCTTATAGATCATTTTTACATTTCTCTTCCTCTTTTTCCTCTCTTACTGCTCAGTGGAGCCAACACACTGATCCAAGATTCAAGTCACGGGAGCTGTCTTCTGGCTCAAACTAACAGCAGGAGGAGAACCTAGACAAGTAATGCTTTTGTCACCAAAATTATACTGCCTGTTACTGACTTTTTGGAATAAATGATGTAACTTAACAAATTTATTCTTCATTCTTTCTTAAAAAGCTTTAGAAGCATCTACCCATCACTCTTTCATATATGGAACTCAAAAGCAAGGTAAGAGAACACAGCAAAGAATATAAAAATCAGAGTACTTTAAAGATACACAAATCAAAGAATGATCAGATAAAGAAAGCTGATGTCCATCTGACTGCAAAAATATCAGAGAAGTTCAAGATTTCAGCAGAGCAGGAGAGACAAATTCTGCTAGAGAGAAGCATCTTAATACTTTGCAGTAACTTTGATTGTGATGAACACACTCATTTATCTCAGGAAGCTTTTAGGACTTGCCTAATGAAGGCCAAAGGGCAGTTATCATGAGCAAATTTAAGAAAAATTGTTTGCACATTAAATCCCCATTTCAAGACACATTCAGCATTAAACAACAACTTTTTGTAATTTAATTTGGTTTACATCTGAATCTGAAAAATGGCACTTTCAGCAAGGAGTGCCCAGATGGGCAGCTATTGCAGAGAAGCCATTGAAGAACAGCTATTCTAGATTATCCCCCTGCACTGTCAGGTCACTGCAGGTATGGCTGGTTTGCCCAGAAGAGACCTCCTGTTGTCTTCAAAGACATCATCTATTTGATGTGACAGCTTGCTGGAACCAGGCAGCACGAATGGTGCAGGCAGCACATGATGCCTCTGAGTAAGACATTGCTTCCACATTTTAAAGCTAGGCTTTATTATTTTAAATTGTGAAATCCAGGGAATTGTATGTCCCTCTGGCTTCCAGGTGTGACTGTGCATGCTGACAATCCCCTGCTGCTCCAGCTCAAGCAAATGGCAAACTTCCCACTGGCCTTGGTGGGGCAGGAGTGCCCCACAGCACCATCTGCTCGAGGGAGAGATGCACGGGACTCTTGCTACAGCCAAGGAGAAGGAGGACAACCTCCCCTCCTGTGATCTGGCTGCGAGGGGAGTTCTCTTGCTGGCACCCCAGCACAGAACTTGGCTCTCTGGGAGGATGTATATAATGCTGCTGGCTTCAGCTTTAACTTCCCAAGCTGACCATTTCAGAGCCTTCCAGATCACCACTGCTGCAGGGACTTCTGCTGACTTTGATTGTGCGTTCTTTCTATCACTGACCAAAATGGTTCTAGTAAATGACTGTCAGATGGGTGTGCTGCAGCCAGCAGCTTCCCCCAAGGACAGTCATAAAGCCTAAATATTGCTTGTGTTTAAATACATGGTAGCTATGGTGGTTTATTTCCATAAATTACTTTTACATGTGAGCTTTCAGTAGAAAATTCTTCCATTGATCAAATACTGTTTGCTTTTCATTTTGTTGCTTTTAACTGGCAATAGGATAATCCAATCCTACTCAAGCAGGGAACCAAAACTGTGTGATTTATAACACAATTTCCATCCAAGAGGTTTGACAAATAAGAGGATTTAATTAGTGAGAGAGAAAATTAAACATAATCCCATATAGTATTAATTTATTTTTAGTCACAAGATGATCTTCCCTGGAAAAAAGTACTTTGGAAAGAAAAGCAAGGTATTTTTAACTGTACTGCTTAATAGCATAGATGTTTTAAATAAACATTCCTTAATGAGAAGTGCTTTTCTTTCAGCATGGATCTCTTTTGTGCTGTCTGTGATGTCTCATAAGATTGCCGTGCTTAGGCAGAGATTCACGGTTAAACAGAGATCTACGTGTCAAAAGGAATGAGGCAGGTTGTTATCCGACAGCGTAGGCCAGCAAAGGATATTCAAAACATACTAAAAGTGCTTCTAGAAGTAATTGATTTAGACACTGCAAATGGCAGTGTTATTATGAAGAGTTAATCAAGGGCAAGTTTGTGAAAAGAACTTCCTAAAGCATGTTATGACATACATAAATTGTAGCTTTTCGTTCTACCAGTTGAAAGCTGCTTATCAGATTTCTTCTTCCAACTGAAAATCACCTCTAATCTGCATCAGGATGGGAAGTTGTACTTGAGAGGGATGACATTTTTGGTTTTACTTTTGTTCATTTTCTAAAAAGCTAAAAGCCTGAAATGGAAGTTGAAAATTCCTTCCTGAATATTGGTGGAGCTTACTCTCCTCCTCACCTTCCCCCCAATACACATGGGTTTAAAAATTCATAGTATTTAAGTTAATATTACAATTTTGTTTTCAGGGTTGCTAGGCAACATCAAAAAATAAACATCCCTGCTCTGAGAGCCCAATACCCTCATTATTCTTCCACTCTTACAGAATTTGTTACACAACCCTGCCAGGGCTAAATCCTGCTCCTGTTCTAGCAGCACCACCATTATTTCGTTAACTAAAAGGGAAATGCTTTTACCATTCTACCTTGAAGATTTTGGCAAGGAAATCAACGAGTTCAATTTATTGTTTGTGCCTGAGAAGCTCTGCGGGTTTTTCCATCTCTTCTCATTTTTCCCCTTTAATCACCTGTCAAGTGTTTAACAAAAGAACACACCAGTTTTCATTATTTAATAATCTTAATTATATCTGGGCAGAAGGCAGGGCACATTGTACACAGAACTGCTCACATGGCTTTGGTCCCCTTGGACTATTTCCTTCCAGAATGCCAGAACAGAAATGACTTATTAAAGAAAATTACTTCCATACATAATTACTGGTTAATAATTGTATTTCAAAAGGAAAAGCTTAGTTATGCCTGTTGGACCACTAGCTACTGGTATACATGAAAGATACTGCCTTTAGAATTTGCTTTACCATGTTACTAATCATACTCAGTCAGTTACTGACAAAATTATTAGAACGTGTAATAAATAAATGCACATGCACAAAACACTGCATGCCTTTTCCTTCCTTCAGCCTCACATCCAGTTTCTATTTTTCAAACTGGAAGTGGAAGCAGAGGCACACTGAGATTTGATCTAACATTTCAAGGCTGCAGAGAGAGGAGTTCCCAGGTCCTCAGCCTCTCCAGCCCCATCCCAGCACTGCCCACTCCTGCCTGGATTCCCACCAATCTCCAGGTCTTCTTCAGCTGAGGCAGTTGCATAAGCACAAAGGTGTTTTCTCCATTTCTGAAGTTTTGATGCCTGCCTCTTCCCACCTTCTCCTGCCATGGTTTCTATAGGTGGAGCTATAGGGCTGTCTACATGACATTACATTATTAAAACCTGCTCCCAGAAGCCAGGGATCTGTTTTCAGTTTTATTTCCTTGACTACATATTCGTAGATTATTTGCACAAAGATCACTATACTTTGGCACCAATGTGATTCCTTCAACGTTCCCTTAAGCATCCCCTTCATGCCATACCTCATCTGCTTTTTTGTAAAGGAAGCCCAAATGCTGTACTAGGCAGGCAGATGATGAAACAATCCATTCATGCCCTTTCATATGTGTGACCCACAACATCCATTTTGAAAACACACACTAATAAATAAGCACAACTGTCTCCTATGATTCTCTCCGGAGGAATCAGGAGAGTGAGAGCATACCTCAGTGAGCTACATTGTGAAGCATCAGAGGAAGAGCTTCTTTTCCTTTCAATGCTGAGGTCTGTCTGATACTCTGAAATGGTATCTGCACCTATTATGTAGACACTGTACATGGTAAAAAGCTGGGTTTGGTAGCTGCCATTTCTATGGCAACATAGAAAATATGAAATTCTTTGAGAGCAGTTAGTTAAGAACCTGTATTTAGTCTTTAAGAATAATTTAAGCTTTCCAGCTGAGATTAAAAAGGAAGTAAAAATCAAATAGTCAAGGCATTTTTAAATTACAAAAATAGCTTAACCTTGAAATTCTGTGATTTTCACCTTTGCAAACCAATTTCCATATAACCACTGAATCTGGTCTAGAACCACGTGTTCTGGATCTGATTATACTAAGCTGAAACCTTTGGGGATGAGGAATGTGATTTCCTGAGCACATCCATTTCTCATGCATAGGAAACCCACTACAACTCATGGAGAAGTGTATGAAGTCCCAGGCCACGTGTGCAGCTGCATGCACTCCAAATGCAGACCATCTCTCCAAGGTCAGAGGCACAAACTCACACCCAGTGTCAGATCAAGTGACAGGCTGCAAATGTTTCTGTTAAATTTTTATTTTCTGTCAGTCACACAGGGTTATGAATGTGGTGGCTGTCAGAAATTGATCAAATTCACAACAGAAAGAAATGTTTTATTCTTAAACTAAAAGACAATATTTTTTTTGGGTGGATTATCACTGCTACCATATGGGAAGCTTAAATCCGAGATTTTAAGAAATCATTTTATTTGCAAACAATGCACAGTGAACTAGACCAGGAGATGTACAGTAATCTGCTTACATTTTCTGCCTGACAGTAGCTGTTGCTCTCTCCCCATAAACACTATGAAAAACAAGCATAAGTTTACCTCTATGAAATTGCAGTCAAGTGGGCACCAATACTGCTTACACATAAGTATATCCTCATGACTTTTTTGAGCACAGAAAACATTATCTTGATTTTGCTGAGGAAGGAACATCTGGAAATTCTGGTTCTACAAAAATCAATACAAATTTTACCACTGACAGCAGAACGTTACCCAGAAAAAAAAGTACCAGACTTTTAAATGCATTTAGAAATCTATTTTTATGGCATTAAATGCAGTCAGAAAGCATCAACCAAGAAGAGGGGAGTACATAAAGCATTGTTTTTTATGAAGTTACAAAGAATTCCCCAAGATACTTTTCTCCATATTCTGAAATTTCAGGCACCGGGGAAAGATCCTCCTCTGCAAAGAAGCCAGTCATTGAAAGACAACAAGGTCACGTCCAAGATGTACAATTAAGTGTTTGGGGAGAAGGAAGAACAGAGACATGGTATTCTGAACTTCATTTACATGTAGTGCACAAAAAGTAACATATTTTAAGGAAGATGAACCAAAGGACTAAGAATTAACCCTTGCATTCCAGAGTCCTTTGCCGCACAACTGAAAACAGTGTTGAAAACATTTTCCTATTATTGGATGGGAATAATTAACTAGCAGCTGCATCATATTAATAAATCTCATTTTCATATTATGCACACTGGAATATTTGGTAGAATTTTGAAGTCCATGCAGATGTGGATCTGGAGGTCTAGGTGCAACATAATGCTGTCATACCACATAGAATGAAACAGGGGACTTAAAATTGAGAATGCTGGACTTAACAGTTTTCCTCCCTGAATCCAATGAAAACCAGACACCTTAACATAAAACATAAACCATTTAAATGGGGGCTGAGGAGAATACAGCTGAGCAAGTGCTGTGTTATTTAGTCCAGCTGGTGGGAGCTGGAGATGACACAGGAGGCAGAAAGTTTCATTTCTACTGGGATCTGTGGTATTTCTGACTTAAGAGGACAAGGCTAGAAAGAAGTTTTTAACAGAAATTTGGTGTCCAAGAATAGAGAGATTAATTATACTGCTGTAAATCCTACTGACATCAAGGCAAATATAGACGGAAGAAGTCATGATCCCAACCATCTGTTTACGGATAAAGAAAAAATGATTTTTTCAGCCCCCAGATTTTGAGAAATCCAACAAAGCGCTTGTTAGAGGGGAAAAAAAACCCCAACTCCAGAAAACCCCACTGAGCACTCCTGATCACAGAAATGAGAATCCCTGTCTCTATGTCAAAACCTTTTAAGTGCACACCATGAAATGAAACCACTGTCCTACAGTAGTGTGAAACACAGGACGTGGGCATGTCCACAGCATGGAGGGATTAAGTTGCATTTCAGCATGTAATGTCTCTGTAAAATCAATGCATCTGTGTTTATTAATGCAAACACTCAGAAATGCTGCAGGAAACAGTGGTGGACCAACACAAGAACAAGGTTACGTGTATTTGCTTACCCTTAAAACACCTCCAGGGCATTGACAGCTGATCTTCATTTTATTAACTATTCAAAATGGTATTACTGCTTTAATTTGCTTGCTGTGCACACAAGGCAGTACGTTTGCTTCATAATGAAAAATCTCATTTGGAACAGTATGAAATAGATGCAGCAGATTGTCTTGTTTTGATGTCAGCCTGTTTTTTCTGGCTGCTTGTTTCATCAGTGTCAGTGGAGCCACTCTCAGCCTTAAGCAGACTATGCTGCTTCTCCTGCTTTTTTCCCAAGGATAGAAAGCATGGTCATGAAAATACAGATTGTTTATGGTAAACATCCTAAAAAGCCATTAGTTATTTTTGGCTACTATAAGATGCAAATACGCCTCATTTTTGTGGGAACTACGAAAATCTCTGCACTTCCAGTCAGATGCTCTGGGTTCATATTAGTTCATCATGAGCTCAGCAAAACGTATGATATACTAAGGATTAAAATATCTCTGTAGTATTTCTGCCACTTCTCTGCATCCTCTAAAAGTGAGAAGTACTTCTGCTTTTTAGAGCAGAAATTGTATTCCATGCAGTAATGATGACAACCACGTGGACCCTAAACAAAAGCAATGGCTTGCACGAACAAGTGTCTGCTGTACTGCTAATCCACGAGAGAGAAGTGCTCTAAGTGCCTGGTAAGATAGTCACAGTTTTCTGTCTGTGGCTTTTACTCACTGTTCAGATAAAAGCATGAAAATTTAAGCCACTGGAAACCTATTAAGGAGAGACCAAAACATAACCAGCACTGAAAAAAGCAGTCATGAAATGAAAGACAAAATCAGAATAATAAAGCTAGAGGTCCTGTCCTGACAAGGCATAGATCTGGCAGTGCAAAGGGGTTACAACAATTTATCTGCCAGCTAAGGATTTCTCCAGTATGGAGCCATCCCAGTCAGTATCCATCCATCTCCATTCACAGTCCCAGCACAACAGGGATGTGGAATAACAGGATACCACCATGTTCATGTTACATATGGCTAGTTTAACAGAGCTGAGGGTGTTAAAGTAGCTTGCACAACATAGTGTGGCTGCTCTACTTATTAAATTAAGCTACTCTAAATTGGTTGGGATGTGGCCAAAATTCTACTAGAACTGGCACGCTGCAGTCAGGGCTTAAAATGCATCTTTGTTCAGCATCTTTGGTTGCACAGAAAGATGCTTACTTCAGCTGAAGTGCGAGCTGGAGCCTGAGCATATAATCTTCAATACCTTGCTCTCCACAGCTTTGTGAAGCCAAGTGGCCTGACAAAGATGCATTTTGTTTAGCAGTCTTCATGCCTTGTCCTTCCAATAACACGAGTGCTCCCACAGTTTGTCATGAATCAAGCAAGGCTGGACTTGTCTCAAGATTGGGAGCCTCAAGCCTGCAACACTAATTAACTACCTATAATGCTTTATACTAATATATACACTGCACACAATAAGGTAACTAGCTCTTTGTATACAAAATTAAAAACTGTATTCCATACCAAGAGAGAGCTTTTGTGGCTTCACTGCAGGGGCATGGAAATTTGGCCATAAATGAGAAAGCTACATAATCAAAATCAGAACCATTTACTTGCAATGAGTAACTAGCAATGAGGCAGGCTGCAGCTCTAGCACAGCTGACAGGAAGGACTGGGGAAGGACTGCTTCTTATGGGGAAAGTAAACTCAATCTTCCCTTTGTTGGTTTTTTTTTTTTTTTTTTTTTTTTTTTTTTTAAACAAGGGAAAACAAAATAGTTTCCATAAGAATTATTCTGTTTCAGGAAAAATGTAGTGAAATTTATTGCCAGGTCAGCACAAGAGAAGTGTCATTTCCACAGTTAAGGGAAAAGCCAAATCCATTCATTGCACTCTTTTACTACTATTCTGCTTTATATCATATTCAAATTTACTCCTCACTAAATCGTACTGCTTTACCCTCTAATACAGGCAACTTCTGACAGAAGATTCATAGGCATGTTGTTGGAAACTACATCCTTTTATTCAGCAAACAGAGGAAGGTAATTAATGAAACCATTATTTCCCCCTTCACCTCTCTCTTCCTCCCTTCCTCCAACATGCTGCTTTCATGCCTGTTCCTCTACTTCTAGGTGTGATCATCAGCTGGCTCAAAACATTTGCTTGCAGGACAAACCCCCCCTGATTGTTTATACAGACCCATATTTCTGGCTCCTTTTTGTCTCAGCATCTTCCTTTCTCACCTTCCGTTCTCCTTTTTCTTAACAACCATCTGGTACCTACTTCAGAAGGCACAGTACCATAACTGAAGGGGGATCACCCAGACAAGACATGGGCACTCCTTTGCCTTTTAAAATCTGAAGCTGTAAAGAAGGCCAGTACAGTGTACCAGCTAGCAGCAAAATAAAGAAAATAAATTTAAAAAAAAACCTAAAACATGTATTTCTGGGAAAACTCCTGTTCACAATGGCCAACACTATTCTGTAATACAAAAACTTGAGTCCACTGTACAAATTTCATTAATTAGTCATTCTGTCCTTTCAAAATATTTCTTTAGTTTTTCTCTTTAAAAATTAATTTAAATAATTTACATGTACTTTCCTTGTCAGTATTAGAAAATCTCAAAGTGATTTAAAAAGAAATCAGTACTGTATTTCCTAGCTGGCAGGCAGGAAACAGAGCCCGAGCCAAAAGGAGGACCCAAGGTCAGACAGCTGGCTGCTGGCAAAGATAAGGCAAGTTTCCATTTGTACCCACTCCAATTCAATGCTGTAGTGAATGTCTCTCTTCTTCTCAGTCTGTGGGTGAAATGCAGTTCTCTCAAGTTTTTAAATAAAATATTTACTAATTGAAAAATGGTACATCTACAAAAACTTTTGGCTAAAATTGGCACACAATGCTAAGTATATTTGCATATATACCATATATTACTTGATCAGTAAAACTCAATTGTCTCTCTTAGACAGAAAACAAAACCCATCTAGGGAGCCACAATGAGATGTTACCTACCAAATTTTTGGTCAAACCTCCACGCTGGAACGTGTGCATTGTGTTTCAAGTTGCTGTTTGCTGGCAGAGGCACTGTTACATAGATGGGGCCGTTGACGGGGACGGGGGTGCCATCGCTGCTGAGGAGGTGGACGCTGACGGCAGTGACAGGGGTGAGGTCATACCTGGTGCTGTTTCCTAACGAGAGAGGGAATGAACACCGTGACTACAGAATGTACAGAACTGAAGGGACACCTGTGTGGTTCCACACTGCAGGACTGCATCAGCGTAACTCTCAAGGGATGGGAGCAGCAAATTCCTCCCTGCCTTATAAAAGAACTTTAAACCAACCAAGCAGGCAGCCAACCAACAACCCTCCCCCTGCCAAAAAGACCAAATCCAAGCCACAAAATTGAAGGAAGATGTATATGACCATGTATTTCACCTAATTTCACGTTTTTCACCTAATTTTGGAAAAACATGAAGAAAAACACCCTAAAAATGTAAAAAAGTGTAAAAATCTGCACATATATTTTTTCATGTTAATTTATCTTAAATAAACCTGTATGAGTAACACAGTTTCATGGCAAAAAAATTTATTTTACAAGTCTTTATTATAACCTCAAATGCCCATATTGTTAACTAACAAAGACGAAAATAACCAGTGGCACCTCACAATTGATCAGTCACATGTTTAAGAATGCCAAGTTGCATTTCCTTTGGCCTTTCACTGAAAAGAACCATGCTAAATGGATCATTAGCATATACTCTTATGTTTAAACTGGATGCCAATGAATGTTACTTCATGACAATATACTTCTAAAAAGCATTATAACCCTTCAATGATTTAACCAAACGAATCAATGACAGGGATAAATATCACAGATATATATACACAGGTGAAAAAAATCCTCTTGAGTTTTAAAACCAAGATCTGGAGCTCAAAGCAATAGTAAGGTCAAACTGGAAGAGATGGAGCTTCCAGTTTTGCAAGGGGCTTGAGCCCCACAGGTGCAGACAGCTGCCAAGAGCACCATCCCTGCTGCCTCTGTCGCGCCGGCTCCGGGGCTCTGCCGCTGCTCTTCCTGCCAGGGGGCGAATCAGGGAGAAGGAAGAGGGATGCCTGGCTGGCAGGGATGGGGTACTGCCCCCACTGTCAGCCTGGTGCCTTAGGCTGCACACTGCCTCTGAGGGCATATTCACACCCAGCTGTGGTGGCACACCACGTGGCCTTTGGCTATCCTCAGGTAGCCCGGTAACAGTGTTGAGAGACGATGAGTACATTTGAGGGGACGGTGGGAAAGCATTGAGACCTTTATGATTTCTTATAACTGTGGTTAAATCTCAAGGAATGGCCTTTATTAAATTTTATGTCTCTGAGTAACAGCTCACTAAATAAAGAGATCACCTGGAAATGGGTTGGGAAGTGGTAAAGCGAAGGGGAAAAATGGTGACAAAACTTCGCCAGACTCTAAATTCCTCGGATTTTGCAAGACTGCCAAACTGAAAAAATGGAAAATAACCAGAAGTAATGTTGCATGTGGCTCATTTATGAAAGCATCTAGTCTGATGCACACTTTGCCCAGATTTCCAGGTGGGTGTCACTGTTACACAGCTGATGTGCAAGGGACACACATGCTGCCTTCACTGACTGTGAACGGAGGGGCAGATGCTGACCTTACAGAGGGATTAAAGCATTGAGAAAACAAGCACTCTGAAGGTGGCCATGTAGGAGAGACACAGAGCTAAGAGACTAAAAACAGACAAGTAAGCTTTGAAAATTCAGCTAGGATATAGGGGAAGGTTGCCAGCCTACCCATGCATCTGTACATATAGGCTCCAATGATAAACAATATTGTTCCCTTAACACTTTAGAATATAAAACAGTGGAACAGAGAAAGGAATTGGTGAGGGAAGAATTGTTTCTTTATTCCTGATCATTCATTACACTGCCCCTGCCATGCTCCTGTAACTCTGTCAGATTGATGCTTCACCCCAGGACTTAGGCCACTAATGTTCTCAGGCTGGTACCAGAGAAATTCCTCTTGTGAAGTACTGTGTCCTGATGACACTCAAGAAATTCCAAACAAAAAATTATATAAGTTCAGATTTTAGATTCATATAAAGGATTAAATAATGTTTTATATTTTGCATCTTTTTAGATATTGAAAATTTTGAATTTTTCTTTTATTACTGTCTTGATATAGCATATATCTGTAAAAATTACTTTTCAGTCCTAGAAAAAACATTTGGATGGTGAAACACAATTTTTAATTACGATGCACTAATACTTTGCTCAGCACTGGACTGAATAATTTATATCAGAAGATGAAAAAATTTCTGAAATCCACTGACCTCTAGCAAGAAGAAATAATTTTCCAGTTTGGCATCTTGTACAGTATGTTAATGCTCATTAAAAAGATAAAATGTTTCTCTTTTTTGTTGTGAAGGCAAATTAAAATCAATGCCTATAAAACTCTTGCATGCTATAAAACTGATAAGCACATACACTGATTAAATGGGAATGGACTTGGATAAATGTCAGCTTTCATTTATTTCTTGTCATTTTTGACATCTGGTGACCTGTAAAGAGCTTTAAAAATAATCAGATAAAATTCACTGTCAGTTCAGACATGACACTTTATAAAGAAACAAGCAGCCATAAAAAGCAAGAGGAGTAATGGTTATCAGCCAGCTTGGTCCATTGAGGCCAGATGATGGAAAGTTTTGTTTAGTTGGGTTGAAAGGACAAGATTTTGTGAAACCAACCTCCTGCTCTCCAGCTGGTGATTAATATGAACAATAAGCTAACACTATACAGGCTTGTCAGAACTTGCAGTGAAATTCTTCAAATTTTTATGTTTACAACATGCTGATTCATGCAATGCATTTTCACTGCTCTCTATCAACACCCAGTTGGGATTTTATGAAAAATGCTGAACTTCATGCAATGCATTTTCACTGCTCTCTATCAACACCCAGTTGGAAATCATAGAGAATAGTTTTTAGCTAAAACTACTATAAAAGCCACTCTGGACAAATACTGAGGGACCTAAATGGAGGGACCTCAGCAAAATGCTACAGATATGTAAATAAACTGTGGAAGAACAGGGAAATTGTGGGGGAAGGAGAGGAGGGAGAGAGGGAAGAGACAGTGTTCTGCAGAATTCCAAAATTTTCCATGCAAATCAATGCTAAGCTTTTTTAGAATTCTAAAATTTGTAAATATTCTTTTTCTTTTGAGAACAAAAATATTAAAAAATCTCCAGCAGGTGTTGACCTCATTTTTTATGCTTTCAGAAGTCTTCCAGGCCAAGTCTTCACCAAGTCACTTGCAGATGTAGAAAAGGATATCAATTCAACTTCAGGATTTTAAAGTTTCATGTTTCCACACCAGAAGAGGCTTCTACTACAGACAGAGGACATTTCACTTCTACTATACTGCATAATAAAATACATTGCATTTGTAGTCTGTGTTACAACATACTGAATACCACAGTATTCAGACAACAAGGCTCTTCTCAGTCTCTTAAACACCATTTCCCATTGCCAATTATTTTGGTCTTTTACAACACAGTTTTACCTGAAAACTAAAAGTCAAATCCAGGGTCCCTGTGCTCAAGCAGAAAAGTTTATGTCATGCAAGAATACAGAAGACTGAAAAACCTAAGGCTGCACTAATCTGTTTTATAGGGAGATAGGAGGTAAAACAGGAGAAAGACAATACCCTGGTTGTGCAGTTCTCATGAGATGGCATCATCTGAAGCCTTGGCAAGACCTGTGATCACTAAATAAATGCAAGAATGGGAAGCTGCGTTGCTGAGTACTTAGGTAAGATTTAGGAAAGAGGAATCCCACACACTGCCAGCAGTTTGTTCACTTAGTTTACAGATAAAAAGAAAGGAGATGAGGAAGTAGACAAATGAGGGAGATCAAATGCATTCCTTCATTTAAAAAAAGATAAAGAGGTTTTGATCATGTCTGAGTATGAAAAGTCAGAGAAAACTGAAGGTTGAAGATGAGAATAGGAAAATGACAGGCAGGTAGAATGAGATAGGGTAAGATGTACTCACTGGAGCAGACAGAAGGACTGGAGTAAGGTTGCAGACACATTTCTTGTTGTAATAGAAAAGGAGATGTGCAGATTTGTACAAAGGGAAGAAGGGGGAAGCAAGCTATCGTTTACACACATGACCTAGCATTCAAAGTCACTTAGATCAACACATCACAAGTAAATGCATCCTGAGAAACAGCAGGGAGAGACCTCAAGGAGATATTCAGGCTGCTTCAAAGCAGGCTCAGCTATGCCTCTGCCATCCTCACAGGTGACTGTCTAACTCTGTCCAACACCCTCAAACAAGTAATTCTACAGCTTAAACTATCCTCACCAGAGCAAGGTTTTCCTAATCACTAGTCTGAATCTCTTTTGCTACACTGCAAGGCCACTGATATCTTTCTAACCCATTACAGGCACAGAAAACAAATTACTCTGCTTTTCACACCAGCCTTTTAAGAATTTGAAGGCTTCTGCTCTTTATTCTGCTATTCTTCTCTTACCTATGAAACACCAATTATTTCACTCAGGACTGAATGAAAAGTGGAAAAAGTCTAGCAGGCAGTTGCAGTCATAAAAATGTATTGCAACTTTGAATTTAACAGTGATTATGTTTCTACTATGAATATTCATTGTTTTCTCTTTGGTGCTAGACGAATTTGCACATTTTGACTACATTCAAAAGTATCCACAAAGCCATTGAAACAACACAGTATTAAATTCTTGATATGTAGGCATTTTATTTATTTTTAGAAAAAAAAAGATTAAGAATTTTATTGCACCTTCAGGTTAAATTCTCTCTTGTGCCTTCACATTAATTTCCATCTTTTGTGTGCACATGCAGCGCATTTGGACACTCAGCTCTGAACTAAAAGTGTGACCAACTCGTCTGATCTCCCAAGGCCAAGGAGTTTTCATCTTTGCTATTCAGTGGTCCCATTTAAGGGATAGGAGACCTTGCCCTCTTGCTCACTGGAACAGCACATTGGTAGGGAAGTTGAAAATGTCATGTCACCCAAATTTGAAAGAATGTTCGCTGGAATGGGGAAAAAAAAATATAGGATCAAAAGTCAAGTCCTGGACCAATATGAAATCAGAGCAAAACCAAAGTAATGGGTTACCTGTTCCATTTCCATCTAATCCCTGCAAATAAGGGAAACTGTCCACTTCCCAGGGTGAACTGGCTGCAGTCAGATATGCTGTCAAATCACTGTAGCTAGTGTTCTCTGGCAATTTCACAGATCTTCTCTGAAAGTGAACTTGTGGCTCAGTCCGTGCACCTGAAAATATTAAAAGTGACTTTATATCCAAGGTGGGCAGAATATTTAGGTGCTCATATTTATGGAAGCAATTTTACAATTTTTCATTATAAATTGCAGTAGCTTGAGAAGGACAGAGACATCAGAAGGCTATTATGAAAGATGGAAAAACAGTATTTTTACATTTATTTTGCAGTTGCCATTATTTCTCCACAAGTATTCCAGAGCAAAATTGTGGAGGCACCTACTGCCAGAAGCTTTTCTGGCTATATTGTTTCTCCTTCACTTCCATTGCATGCCTCTTCTAATTAGTACAACTGAAACTAAAACTAAGTTCAGAGGTAGGCTATGCAGAAGCTTAGGAAAGCATCCAGTTCACCATATTTGTTAAAATTTTGTTTTCCCTGGAATATAAAGAAAAATGTAGTTTATACTTTTCAAAATTATTTTCTAAGAGACAGTTCTATCTGTAGTCTCAATTAAGTTATGTAACTTCTGTAAAGCTTTGGCCATGAAAACTAACTAGAAGTGAGACCGATCACTAATGAAATCACTGGACGAAAAGATTCACTTGACAAACCTTGGGTGAAAAGATTTTCCATATTTTCCCATGCAAAGAACACATCTAAATAGAACCAGATTACTAGTATGTAAGATTTCTCTCTTTTTCTCTGTTTTGTACAGTGTTAGTGTTTCTCTCAAGCTCCCTAGGTGTTAATTGAAGGGTCTTTGCTGCAACATGATTTAAGACTGTTTCATGTACTATGGCATTTCATGTCTCATTTAAATCCCAGCTTATAATGTCAATAGTCTTTTTCAAAGGATACTCACCATTAATACTGTTTAGCAACACACAGCAAGACTCCATCTGCAAGTTTGTGTGCATAACATGCAAATTAATTTTTAAATCAAAAGCTATTGTATTCTCCAGAGCTCATTTTGAATACACACAGAACACTTCCCACACAGCACAATATCAAGAGGCAAGCAGTTTTCTTCTTAATTCACATTGGACTATGTGATTCAAAGATGTCAACTCAAAACAATTTTGCATCTTTTCCCCCATTAGTCTCTGGCAGCACTTTTAGGTTACATGTAGCTTCACTGTGAAAAAGAATAATGAGCTTGACTTCCTCCTAAGCTTTGTAACTGCTAGTGTCATTAACCTAGAGACTGGAATCTTTCTTGCATAATTTTCCAGCAAGATCTCTAGCTGTGAGAAAACAAAACTCAACAGAACAAAGTGTTGTATTGGCTAAGAAATCTGCCTGTGTACATGAGTAAGCACCTCCAAAGAGCTGATTGTTGTTTAACTGTCATTTCTTTGGAAATTCTGCAAGAAAAAGCTATAAAATTGCTTTTATTTTTTAATTTCTGGAACATTTTAGTGTTTACAGAAGGCTCTCAAGACGGTGGTATCCTTAAGTGCTTAATATAGTCATTAACACCTGTGTGAAATGGGAAGAAATCTCCCTTATCTGATTTCTAAGCATAAATGGAAAATTATATAAAAGATTAAGTAAATTGACTGGAACAAACTCAGGCAGGATTTATCTTCTGTGTGCTGTGCAAGTAGCAGTTTGCTGTACCCCAGACACTGATGTGCTCAGGCACTGTGGAACCCTCTGACTACTCTGCTGAGTGGGTTCCTACAGCCCATGGGTAGACACAGGAAAACACTGGAAAAAAAAAAAACCCACAACAAAGAAACTAGCCTTAGGATTATCACCAATAGTTCAATGTAAAATTGTAGGATTTTCTGTTGTTTAAATCTCTGGTTAAGATGCATTATTCAAGTTGCCAAGAAGTGGGGTTTTATTTACTAAGATACAAACTAAACAAATATTAGAAACCAAGTAACTATTGTTGAGTCTGCAATACAGTAGTTTATGGGTTTTCTATTAAAAAAAAAAAAAAAAAGATGGATTTTAGCACTGAGAGAGCCATGAGCTGCCAAATTTTAACTAGGTAAGGAGGACTCAGAAAGCCAACCTCAGTTCCTTCAATCCTACAAGCAGTACAAAGCCTTCTTATGGCTGAGCCCAAAACCTGGAAGAAAACCTGCACAACCATGAATTCAGCTATAAGCTTTGAGGATGAAGAAACAGCCTCCTCTGTGGCAGTGCATACACAGACATTGAATAAATCAGTGCAGAGTAGTTAATTCACACCGTAGAAAAACAAATTCCTCCATATTGATGTTCACCAAAAACCTGCCACTCACCCTGACTCTCCCCTCAGTTCCTCAGTTGGATCTCCCTTGGCAAGAAACTCCAAAGGGGCAGGAGACTGGGAGCTTCCAGAGGAAGTCTTGTGAGGGAAGCAGCTACCAAGGTTTTCACCTTCTGTCACCACTTTGCTGGAAGATAATCCAATGCCCTCCTTTATCAGAGGCCGTAGTGGATTTTGGGGCATATGTCTGGGTATAGATTTATTAAGGAAATTGGACGTGGTAGAAACTTGTGCTGACCAGACTCTTAAGAGAATTTTTCAACAAGTCATTACTTATCACTGGGAACGGGTTATTAGTATTGCTTCTATTACTGAAGATATATATATATATATATATATATATATTTTACTTATAAAATCCAGTTTTTACTTAAAAAACCCAAGCACATGTGCACGTGAGCTCTTCTCACATGATGTGTGCAATGAGGTTAAGACTGCTGAGCACTGATCTTACCTTCTTTAAACAGCCTCTTGTCAACATATCAGCCAGATTTAACTGCTGTCTGCTCCAGTTTGCATGTACACTCCTGAGGAAGTAACCTCAAGGAGTCCCTGTAAGGCACCTCTTGTCACACTGCGTATGTGACCTGTGGCACCACACCAGCATTTGAGGTTTAATCTCTGTGAAGTAACATCTGAAGTCTCACCAATTCATGCTGTGACTGCTCATGGGTCAGAGACAGACAGAGTCCCCATTCAGCCTCCATTCACTACACACTGAAATTGAGCCCATCACTGTGCTGGCATTAAATAACCTAAATGACCCAGGGGCTGGCAAGCCCCATCCCTCACAATTACTGACAGCACAGCAGTGGATTGTAATGCCATCCTGAAAATGAAGCTGCCTGCATCAACTCAGACAAACTTCTCAACTGCATAATACATTGCTTGCTTGATTAATTATTCAAATGCAATTGGTAACTTAGTGTACCAAGACAGGCCTTTCTTCCCTTTGACTGGTGCTTCAAACACCAGTGTTCCCAGTCTGTTCCTGGTATAATGAGTTCTGGTTTGCTCTCATTTTTGCACTAAGGTAACTCCTGATCAGCTCTTTTGAAACAGTGTGAGGTTACTGGGAAGTAAATTAGAGAAATAACAGAGAAAAACTAGGTCACAAGGATTTTGGATGGAGGCTAGAGAGGCTCCATTCAAATACTGGAACAATGTCTAGGCTGTCTTTCTTTTAGGCTTCATCACAAGAGAAATCCCAAGAAAAGAGGACTGAACCCATAAAACAGATTTTACTGGGCAAGACTGCAAGTTCAAATCCCACTCCTCAGAATACTCCAGGTACCCCTTTCTTCCTTTATTCTTTTTTCCTACTACCCCAGTAGAAGCAGTTACATTATTCTAATTCACATATTGTTAACACGTTGGATCAATTCACTGAAGGAAAGAAGATTATGTTAAAAATATTTACGAGTCTCACTCAGCTGTTAAATGTCCCTCTAGTCCTTTAGCATTCCTTGTTTGTTTTGAACGAAGCTGTGAACATGAAAATTCTGCTGTTTTTCAGTTAATTGCATAATATTAGCAAATTTGCATAAGACTAAGAGTATTTAATCCAGCATGATAGTGGAATACTGTTGGTAAACAATGTTTCATGTCTTGCCTAATGGAATCCCTTGTGTTTTAACACAGTTCACCATCCATCTAATTTACCCCATTAGACAATGTCCAGCTCTCAAACTGGAGAAAATATGTACAGCAGCTCTTTCTCCAGCTCCTTCTGAGCATTCCATCAGCTACTTAATTTGTTTAATGCATTTTCAGCTCCAGCCATATCTAGTGCTATCACTAATGAAAAGCCTATTGCGTCTGGATAGCTTCTAACTAAAAAATATGTCAGGAAGGCATAACTGTATTATATTCTCTCAGATAAAACAAGGTTATCTTGGAATACTATTGAGGGCACTATTTCCTTGTTTATTAACTATACAGCAGAGTTTAAAATGATGGCAAACATAAGACTTATTGTGAATAAGACACCATTTATGCACAATAAGAGTGCCCACAGGAAGGATATGCCCTTGCTCTGGTTCCAAGTATCTTTAAAAACCCCTGTTCTTTTATTAACAGATTTACCTCAGCTGGCACATCAGTTGGACTAATTTATGTCAGACCCCTAAGTCAAATGAACATTTTATTTTTCACTGTGCAGTTCAGAAAACACTGTTACTCTAACTGATACTACAGTTACTTTAACATCTGTGTTTGGCCTTACTAAAAGGTTATTTAAACTTTATTTTTCTAATACAGTGGGTTTCAATGTGTAGGACTTAGGTTTGCAGGCAGTCTGACAAGGGGTCCACAGGAAAAACAAGTTTATACAGGGTATACAACAATGCAGATAAGAGAAATTTTCAGGTTTTTTATGCCCTAAACATCTAAGTCATTCACAGTAGGAAGCAAGAAACAAAATAGAACCAGAGAAAAATCTTGGACGTTAAGAACACCAGAAAATGTCTTCTTCAAGGATGGTTAAATGAGGCTAGATGAAAAAACATCCAACAGATAGTGTAAGAAATTTAATCTCTAGCTCTCAAATGGCACACTAAAGTCCAAACTCATTTATTACTGTGTAACTTGAATTCCCTAGTCACAGCAGTCAGGGATGAATTCAGCTATTAATTTGGTAAAACAATCCCACAGAGAAGCATTCCTCAGGGAACTCAGAACTCCCGACAGAATACCAGTCTCACTCACAGGACACAGTTCAGAAAGCACTGGGCTGTCAGACTTTTTCTTCAGTGTCCCTCAAATTTCAATTCTGACATTCCAATGCCAGCATACCTTGAAATCCTGAGACTATCTGGACTACATCATCATAGACCATCAGAGTAGCTGAGCGTTCAGGAAGAAGGCCGAGGCTCAGTGAAGAGAACACTGCAGGAGAGAAGTGGTTTAAGTGACATATATTTAAATTCTTATAACATAATCCAATAACAACAGCGCTTACTTTCTTCACATTTTTGCAAAAGCAGGCCACCCAAACTATTAAAATCATATTGTATACATGACAGAAACCACATGCATTTTCTGAACCAAACAGTTAACTTGCCAGAGTAACTACAGAACTAAACAAAATGTTCTGTGCTTTGACTCCTGCACGTCACACACAGTAGCTCAAAGCACTGGAGAGTGCAGTGTAAAGCAGGGTTTCATGCCTTACATGAAGCAATTCCCAGCTCCACAGAAAGACAAGAAATACATTAAGAGAACTGAAATGCTAACTCAGTCTGGCTGAGTTATTTTTCTGTACAACAGCTATACTTCTTACTTCAGGAATATTTTAATGAAATTTAAGTTTTAAGTACTTTGAGATGCTTACGTAAGTTATTCAGAAAGGCAAAGTATGATGATTAAGTCTGAATAATTTGCTTTAAAATGCAGTATGTGCTTACTGAGTCACCACCTACACCAGGGAAGTGCTATTTATAGCAGAACTACTGTCATCCTACCAGTGGTGTGAAAGGGTACAGATAAATGGTATTTGCTGCAAGCAGTCTACCTGCAAGGACCTCCCTTCCCACTGGGTACTGACACTCCTTGCAGGGGGCTGTCTCAGTATGAACACACATCTCTGCAGGGTGAAAAACAGGATATAATTTCATGCCAAGTTCTTCAGTCCCAGAAGACCCAAAATATGGAAGGAATTAGCCACAGCGCCCACCTGCCTCTTGCAGCTATAAAAACAGTAAGGAGCACGACTGCCTGCAATCCACATGTGGCTTTCAAAGATGGAAGAACAGAAGACTAATGCACACTATTTATTTTTGGTAATAACTTGTTACTATTAGTAACTAGTAATAACTGGGCAGCATCCCATACCTGGAGAGAACTCATCCTAGTCTGAAGTAAATGCAAGCTGAGGAAGGCATTCTCAGAAAGAGTCAACAGAAGAACAACACAAACTCTTCTGATTTTCTGGAATTTTATTAATTTCCTCTAAATTAATACACATTAATTAATCCAAGAGACCAGATAGACGTTAGCTACCAGTAGGAAGACTACACTATTTCTGCTTTAAGAAATATATTCTCCTTTTAAAGATCAGAAATTTTAGTGTTTGGGAGAAGTACAGGAGAAAGGAGAAAAAACTATGAGAAACACACTGAAAAAACTACCATCTGAAAGATGGTCTTAACGATATATATAAATATTAAAATTAAAAAATAAAAAATACACATAATGTTATTACAAGTACAGCTGGGCATTTTCTTTCCAATGCCCAAATGTGAAACAGATCTACACATTAGGCAACATAAGTAAGAAAGCCTACTTCAAGTAGCACTAAGGCCACACAATTACAAAATTTGTCTTTACTCCAATAACTTAATTTGTATGAAGAAAGCTAATATAATTTAGACACCCTGGGGAGCTCAATACAATCAACCATGCCAACATCTTCTTCCATATGTGCCAGACTATAACGAATATATAACCTCTAAACTTCCCTTGGGCTTTTCTGCACAATCCTTTCTCAGCATGACAATGACAGAAAGACACAGCTTTTAAGGCCAGAAGGATGACAGTGATGATCCAGCCTTATTCCTGTATAACTACAGCCTTCCCTGAATTAATTATTGCTGCAGATTCAATAGCTGTAGCAAAACTTGAAAACATGTTGTAGAAAAACTGCAGTTTTATTTTACAGCGTCCAGTGTGAGGAACACACCACAACATCAATGTTCTAATAAATAATTATGAGGGCAGTTAAACAATGTGCCTCTTTACCCATCAAAATTTATAGAGGTTCGATTTCCAGCCATTTGATCTTCTTTTTATACAGGCCTGCCAGACAGAAGAATTCTCTTACCCGTTTCCTGTTCTCTATGAGGGTATTGATGGACTATGATCAAATTACCCCATGAACTTTCTTGCTAATGAACAAAATAAATTAAGCACTTCCAAGTCTTTCCCTGTAAACTGCATTTTCCAATCTTTTAATCACCCCTGATAAAAGTCCACATTTTTAAACATTCTTCTTGAAGCATGGATACAGAGCTGGTCACACATTTTCCTGAATGGCTATGCCAAGGACAGTCCTGAAATACTATACTCTGCTTTCCCAGTTTTTAACCTTATTTTACAGGTAAACGATTCCAGATGAGCTCTCCTCTCTCCCAGAAATACCATAACCAACATCCTCTGCTCCTAAAACTGTATTTCACCACAGTGAATACCATAGCTTTCTTTGACTGACTGTCCTGGTTTCAGCCAGGATGCAGCTGTTTTGTTCTCTGCTGCTGCTACAGGGCAGTGTTTTGGATTCAGGATGACAACAATGTCAATAACACACTGATGGTGTGGGTGCTGCTGAGCAGTGCTTACCCTAAGTCAAGGAATTTGCAGTTTTTCATACCTTGTCAGTGAGAAGCTTCAGAAGAAGCTGGGAGGGAGCACAGGCAGGACAGTTGACCCAGACTAGCCAAAGGGAAATTTCATACCGTAGAATGTCATGGCCAGTATATAAACTGGGGAGAGTTGTCTGGCAGGGGTCAACTGCTGCTCAGGGAGTGCCTGGGCAATTGTATTGTGCATCACTTGCTTAAACTGGGTTTTACTCCCCACTCTCCTTTTGTTAAGTCTCATTCTTCTTCTTATTATTATAAAATTTTACTTTATTTCAATTATTATACTGTTCTTATCTCAACCCAGAGTTTTTATCTTTTTATGATTCTCCTCCCCACCCCACGGAGGCTGGGGGGGAGGAAGCAGATGGGTGGTAGTTAGCTGACAACTGGAGTCAAACCATGGCACTGCCTCTACCAAGGAATTCTGAACTGTGCTGTCTCAGCAACTCCCTCTCTTCATTGCATACACTGCTCCAAAAGAAGTGTCCTTTTAAATAAGGACTACCGAATGTTTTCTTCCAAATTTTTTACAAAGAAAAATCTAAGCATAGTTAAGAGCAGACAGATGAGCATATCTTCCATCATGAACACTTCAACAACTCAAGTGATGTTAAATTTATGAACTGTTAATAAGTGGAGTCATGGCTCTGCTGATAAATATTTTAATGGAAGAAGAGATCTTAAATCTTTTCCTCCTACCATTTATCACTATGTAAATAAATAATCCTCCTGCTTAAGCAGTAAAGAAGTAGTAATTATTTTCGTTAATATAGGAGAAGTTAATTTCTGCCAAATTATAAGAATAGAAAACCCTTGATGTTTACTCCTTGAAGCTACTACAACAGTTCAGTGTCTGCACAGCTTTTCAGCAAAACACTATTACTAATGCATATTGCCTGTGATGGAGGAATCTGGATCCTTTGGCCAAGTTCTGCTACAGCACATTACCACCCTTTAGCTTTCAAACCTACACCCTGCTCATGGCTATCATTTTCCCATTTGAGGTAAATATGTCCATAGTTCATTTACCACAGCACACAGGATGGCACATCAGCTTAAACACTGCCCTGGGTGGAATGCTTCTGAGAGTGGGGGATCTGCTCTACGAGGGACAGCTCCCAGGACTGTTAACAAGCATTTTTGGGAAATGAGGATGCAGCTGTATGGGTGTGCCCAGACTGCACACTGCAGAATGAAGATTGAGATATGCTGCCTCTTCCCCGTCATACAAACCAGCTTAAAAATAACAACAAAACAACTTGCACATTTTTCCAAAGTTCTATACTGTGCTAGTTAAAAGCATGACAGGCATTTAAATACAGGAATTTAAATACAAACAGTTCTTAGAAAGTTTTTTAAAGACTACAAGCATCTTAGTCAATACAAAATATAAAAGCCTGAGTATCTTAACTTGTATGTGATGTACCTTTTCAGGACTAAGTCAAAGAACAATCCTATTAAACCTACATAGGGCATATCAAGTTGTAACTTGTTTCTTTAATGAAAGAAAGGATTAAGTACAAGGTACAGAAAGCAGAATAAAGGACTCTACTTCCAATTAAATCAATGGCAAACTATCTACCAGTTTCAGTGGGGGACAATCAGAGGTGAAAGGAATCTATTTTCCAAGCTAAGCTCACATTTCAGCCACGGAAAGAAAGATTTTGTGGAGCGTATACAATTACTGCTCTTTAACTTCAATGATTTACTAAAACAAAAATGTCCCGTTTCATTACCTTCCCTCAATCAGTACTTAAGAAAAACAACCAGCAAAAAACTAACCAAACAAACTCCAGGCTATGGAAGAGTACATCTCATTCAAAAGACCTAGGGTATAAGTCAGAAAGAGGCAAGACACAAGGCAAGGTTATTGCATACTTTCATGATTTAAAAGCACATGAAGTATGCTGAGAAAGCTGCACTTACTCTTATTTAAAGAGAAGAAAACTCAAAGGAAATTTCTAAACAGAGTCACAGAACAATTATGGCTGGAAGGGACCTCTGGACATCATCTCTTTCTCCAGGCAGGGGTTATCCAGTTGAATTCTGAATGTCTTTAAAGGTGGACATTTCACAACCTTTCTGCATGACCTATTCCAATTTTGCTGCTTGTAATGTGGAGGGGTGGGTCGGGACAGACAGACACACACCCCCTAGGTCCCTGTGGCAATAGCAAGACCTTTATTGTTCGAACCCAGCTTTATATGGCAGGTTTGAAACATCCCAGTCTATAACGCTCTTTGGTCTGCTCTTAACACCTTCCATTTTCCTGACCAGTGAGATGTCTGCAGCTTAGAAAGTTTGCGGGGTAATTTGATCATAGTTCACTGGTGATTGGTTGAAGTCCCTGTGTGTCAGCCCAGGGGCTGGCTTATAGAACCAGGCTGGGTTTCTTATTTACAACTGAATTAATTGCTCAGCCACAGACCAGCTGTGACAGCTGCTGCTGTAATGAATTGTTGCCTTTTACTTATTTGAACTCTCCTGGCTGCAACTCTTTTCAGTTGCTTCTTATTCTTTCACCATACCCCAAAGAGCTTGACTTAGTCTTTGCTGTTAGCTCCATTAAGTAGATGGAAAACACAGTGGAATTCAGTACAGAAAATGTGGAAGAAGGCACTCCTATCTTATCTGAAGCAAGTGAAAGCAGATAAGTAAACAGCACATTGAAATGCCTAAAGCATAATTCTGGGTTTGAAGAGATTCACTTTCCTTTCCCCTTCTGAAAATACATTTGCTACTCGACCTTGCAGCAAGTCACGCAGCCCTTCTGGCTATGTTGATATTAATAAATAAAATGGAGCCAAGGCATGGAATTCAACACTGCCCTGGGAACATATACACTATTTACATATTAGTACACTTAAAACCTTCCGTGGCTTTGGTCCAGGCTAATTATCAAACCTGAGGCGTGTTATTTAGGTGTGATTTGGGTATAACACAAGGTTGGGACCATTCCCAAATCACATGGACCCTAATTGTAGCTGAGGATTACAAGAAAGGCAGATGAAACTTGGGATATGATCTTCATATAGATGTTACATCTCAAGGTTTGAAAACCACCCTCAATCTGTTCTTTTCAGCAGTACAGAAATTTTTCCTCTTGTATAACTAATGTAAGGTTCTGAGGCATTCTGATAAAAACTAACATGCAAGTATTATTGTTATTCTTGTTTGCCTGTGGAAGAAGCAAACCATGCTAATTAAGTTAGTAAAAATCCTTACATCTGGATAACATAACTGCAGATTAAAACCATTTTATTGACATGGCTAAGAACTAAAAGACCAGGACATTTTTGGACACTACAGCCTATGGTGCAACAGTTGTTGCTACACCTTGGAAGATAAGCAAGAATACACCACAGCTGCTGAAATAAGGTTCTTGGAAACAGAGTTCCCATAAAGAAGAAAAAGATCTGGAATAGATTTCTATTTTCTATGGAGCTGTAGGAGCACCCACAGTTGTTTGAAAACTGATGTAGCACTGTATCGAGGACCTCCAGAAGGAGAGTGAATCTCTGCTCAGCCTTGATGCTGCAGTTTAACTGAGAAAGAAATGTTACTATTTTTGAAATGTGCAGATGTTTCCCCTCCCACCCAGGATCTCAAGCATTAAAACACATCATACAAAACTGTGTAGCTTCCTTTAGATGCAATATCTTACCTCAGAACAAAAATAAAGATCTCTTACCAGGCAATCTTACAGGTTTCCATGGTGCAGAATTTGGCACATACGCATGTTTACTAGCAGTCACTATCAGCTGATTGCCCAACTTATACTGAAACTTGAGGAAGGCAGTGCCATCTGCTCCTGAGGTTCCAGATGCAATGGAGATCTGGTTGGTAAAAATCTCAATGAAGGCTTCAGTTACTGGCTGACGGGTGCTGGCATCGCTTACATGGACCTTCAGCGTTACTTCTGTAATGACAAACAACCACAGCGATTATTGTCTGAAAAGCTTCTGTGGGAGGCAGCAGTTAGAACATGCTGACACACCAGTGACTGAAAAGACACCAGCTCTGACATTTTGGTGCCATGTACGACTTCTTATACTGGCCTGAAGCTCTCCATCTCAGGCAGTCACTCTTCAGAGACACTGCAGATTCTGCTACAAGCCAGACCAGGTTCTGAATTATTGCCTGACAGCTAATTTCAGCTGTGGAGGCATCTCTATCTCCACCTGGGACCCACATGCAGCTGGGCAGCACATCTCCAGGGCAGGCAACACTCCCTTTGAGGGGCAACATGTCAATCACAGAGTACTGCTGTACTATGGCAATTCTAAATGTGTGCTATCAAACATCCTGTGTTAGTCACAGACAGCAGGGCATGGAAACTCTCTGTAAGGTCCCTGCCTTGCTGTGCCTCTGCTCCAGCCAGCCTTCTCCAGCAGCAGTGGGGAGAGGGAATGTGGGGTATGCTCCTCACTCCTTCCCAAAGCAATTCTCTCTGCGCAGCTATGAAATGGAGGAAATCTGCTGTGATGGAAGCCAAGGAAGAAAGTGGGCAATAGAGCAGGCTGTGCTACAGTGGGATATTTTCAGCTCTGGTGGGAGAAAGTGCCCCAGCTGGCACAGGACTTCCCTGGTGATGTCTAACCAAGGCGGAGAACTCCCACAGGATCATGTCCATGTCCTCAAAGCACAGGACAACCAGGTGGGATGCAGAGAGCTAGCAGTGACAGCAGCAGCCTTGACACTACTGTATCACCTGTCCCCACACAGTAATGGTGAAAAGTAAAGAAGTGATGATTAAGGCAGTCAGGAGAATCATACATCCTGCAGATATGCAGTCTGAAGCCAACACAATGGACTACATTTTTCTTGAGTAATTTGCCATTTTTCCAGAAAATAATTACTAGTTTAAATGCTTCCAGATGTACAATATTTGTCCACTCGGGGCACTCCTATGACTAAACCATGCATTGTGTCACTGGGCTTTTATTACATAAAATGGAGTGGCTTGTGCAAGACAGTCCCTCTGGAAGGCATTCTTCTGTATCTATGATTATTTTTCTGTGCCTACAATAGTTCAATTGCCTCATGCTCTAAAGCAGCAGCTGTTGCCTTTCTGCAATAACCATGACTTAAATGCAATGCTGTGTTGAAAAGACCCAGCATGATCAACTGCTTCCACCAAGACATTCCTTGGGTTCTTTTCACTTCCAGTTGCCTCTTCCTCTTAAATGAACACCTCCCTCCCTCTTTTCTCTCCAACTCTCCCCTTTCTCTCATTCCCATCCCAATATCTGGAAATTCTGTTGTTCTTGCATGAAGTTCCCTATCTCAGCTTACTCCATTCCCTAAGGTAGTATATGGTGTTTTGCAAACTTCCTTTTTGTGTCAGGAAGCTTCAGCCTCTCACAAGCAAGATCCTCTCCTCCCACTCCATGCGTAAACATTTCTGCATGTGATGTCCAGGAAAGAGGGCATTATCTCCCGTTCATATATATTTAAAAACATTACAGATTTCTACAGAACAGTACTGGTGGTACAGCTCTGTTCTATTACTAATGACTTAAAGAACTTATTTTGGTTTAAGCCCTGAGCCAGCAAGACATGACACCAAGAAGAAAACACAGAATCTAACAGAATCTTTGTGGTGAGTTTCAATAGCGAAATGACACCACTGAGTAAGGGGAGAAACACACTGTAACAACCTAGAAGTTTAAAAGGACATGAGGACCTAATACAAAAGCACCAGCACATCTGTCCTAAGGGCATTTCAGCCAGAAAGATCAATATCTTGGGCCCTTTCATCAGCAGAGACCTTCTCTCTGAATCCTACAGTACTGAAAACACCAATATCAAGCAGCCCTGAACAAAAACCCCATTAGAGAAATTCATCATCATCGCAGCCATTGCTTTAGAACTTGGCAATGGAGGGTGCCAATTTAGATGGGATCAGCATGAAATATATTCCAGCTATTAAAGATTCTGGACTTCTTCCCAGTTTTGCATTTAGTAGTCAAAGGAAGCAATGTACATTGAAGAGCAGTGTCTACATACTCTGGTGTCCAGTACAGAGTGCCTCCTTAGAAACCTTGCCTTGACTATCAAGCAACTTGTGAAATCTTGTGTATGCGAAAGGCAGCCACATTGATTAATGAAGGAAAACATATATATTCATGTATTTACAAACATGAGGTCAACAAACAGTGTAAGTTTTAATTTTCAAAGTGGATCCAAAGCCAGACAGCTGCGCTCTTTGCATTTCCCACTTTGAATTTCCTAGCAAAGAATGCAAGAACAGATGAAGTTAATAATGGGTAGTGCATTAAAGAAAAAGCAAGAGAACAGGACAAGCTAAACATTGCTGTTAGCAATTTCAGTAACATGGAAGTTCAGCCGTCTCCAAAAACAACCACATATAAGGAACCAGGGAGCTCTGGAATATTAAATACTAATTAAGGAAAGGGTAAGAAAACAACAGAAGGATCATATAAATTTAATTCCTTATATACATTCAAAATTCTAGAAAGACATTACTACTAAAATTGATAATGAGAAAAAAATAATTACATTTTCCTGTATTCACAAATCCATCTTTCTCTTCCCATGTCAGAGAGCTAGCCATGGGTATCTCCAATAGGAAATGTCTTTATCTCCCACTCCGTAGCTATGTATGGGTTTCTGTCCGCATACTACTCTCTTTCTGCATCCCTCTCTCTTTCTGATAAGGAAGGACAGGGGCTTCCAAAATCCTTCTTCTAAACAGAAATGACAAAGGCAATCACCCAAGACAGAATACTGATGTCCTGAAAGGCAGCAGACTGGAACTGCTGTTCCAAACCACACAGTCCCTAGATCACACACTGGGCTTGTTTTCTCCTTTTTGATATTTAACATGTTTTTTCCTGAGCAGATAGAGAAAACCCTAGCAGACTGAACAATCCTAATTCCTTTTCATGTGTTATCTTCCCTGACAAACATGTGAAATGTATACAACTTGCTTAATTCAGGGCCCTCTCCCACGCGACAGCTCCTTTTTCTTATCTAATGCAGCAGTGAAGTCACGAACACCAAACCTACGTTATCACTGTAATTTCCACAGCAACTGAACGATCTAAAGCTTAAAACTGGAAAGAAATTGTTGAAGAAAACATCCTCTCAAACAGTGACGTGATGAGAACAACCTATAAAAAGAGACAGTAAGTTTCAGAATTGCTAGGATATATTCAGGCACTTCTTGAGGATCAGGGGAACTGGAGAAGGGAAATAAGACAGCAGAGTAAGGACAACAAGTGACACAAGATCAGTGTGATCTCAGATTAATAGGAAAGTCTTAGATTGAAAGACTATGTATACTGGATGAAATAAATTAGAAGCTGTTTACTTTTTTTTTTTTTTAAAGCTGACTTTAAACTAAGTATTTAAAATATCTGGCAAACTTTTTAGTTGGAACTTTCAGCAAACAGTGGGTATAAAGCAGGTACATTATTCCTGAGTTTTGCAGCCTACCACAGCAAGGAGCTCACACAGAATTAAAGACACATGGACTCAGAGAAGAAGCACAGCTGCAGACGAAGGCAGGGAACTGAAAGCAGTGCAAAAGATGAACTGCTAAAGGGAAGACAAGCCTGCTTCATTCTCACACTGTTGTATGTACAGTAGGAGTATTTCGAAGTTCTGGAGGAGCTTTGTTCTGTGCTACTAGTGAGATCGTGGAGGAATGGGACATAAGGGTGAAGAGTGCTGATGCTTCCTCATTTAAGAGCAAAGCAGAAATTGCTCAGGTGATAGACCCCGGGCTGAGGAACTCACCCAGGGCAGCTGTGGTCTCCCTGTCTAGAAGAGCAGGCAGGAATGGGCCATCTGCAGATGTTAAATAGTGCAAAACTTCAACTGTGCTTCAAGTATCCCAAAGCAAAGTGGGAAAAGAATGTAACTGAGAAAAGAGCAAATAAAACATGCAAATACAGGGGTAAATTCCACAAAAAGATCAAGGCTGATGTATAGGTATGCTCAAGCAGGTTTAGTGTAAATCTGTTCTCTTATAGTCCTTTGTCTTCTTTTAAACACTAAACCTCCTACTTGTTCTTCAAATGAAGAACATTCTTCAAATGATTGCAAACCAAAACTACTAGTTATTGTGAAAACAGCTGCTTAAGTGCAGCACCCTCCCAATTTTCTAGTACTAAATTTATTGTAAACTGTATAAAAAACTCCAGCATCTTCAAGGTTATAATTTGGGAAAGTGAAAAAAAGACCAAAAAAATCCCTAAATGGTAGCATTCCAATCCAGAATACCATCTGTCTTCTTAATCTGATTTTTGAGATTTTACTAAGTTTAAACTTTCTCTGAGCAATCCTTCCTGTGCCATCTGCTCTATAGCCCTACTGCCTCTCCTGAAATACAATTAACCTTAAAAAAACCATTTCTTCACTTGTAACCCCTTCTTATACTCACAACTGCTCTTTACATTGCTGAGAACTCTCAGTTTGGGAATGGTTTCCTTCAGAACTGCTGTCATCACTGCTGTCTTCTGTAACTGAACTCTTGAAAAGTGAAAAGCACTGGTTTTATGTGGTTTGGGGCTTTGTTTGTTTGTTCGGTTGTTGTTTTGGTTTCTTTTAAGTCAGTAATATAACACAGAAAATAAAATCCTGAGCGACCTGAGCAAAGGCAAACTGTCAGATTACACATACTGGAACAAACAGAGAAAAGTTATGACAAAGATTGAAAATCAAAGATCACAATCCTATTTAGATCCCAAGCCTGCAATTTGGTTTCTGTGCACACACCCCTCTGTCAGGCAGACTCCCACTGACGTCTGCTGGACAGATGATCTCTTTTGGGAACTGGCTGACACAGGCAGCTGCGATCACTTAGCTTTTCCTTTGGGGATCCCTTATCCATGGACAATGTCAGGATATTACCAAAGAAAGCGATTTTTAAATTATCTAGGCTTTGATTAGAAAAAGAAAGTTTCCTGCTCATTTAAAAAAAGCATTATGAACTTTATGTAAAACTGTGTCCTCTGCTCTGATTGAGCTTACTGGCAACATGCCTAGCTTTGAATCCTACGTGCCAAATGGATAAGCCTTTCTGTCTCTTAACCTTTTGCCCATGTGTGAGGTCAATCCTCAGCCAAACAATAGGATTTTCATTTATCTAAAGGAAAACGTTTTCCTAGAAAAAGGAGTGTTCCCCATGCTTTAGCCACAGATGCCAAATCTAGCATTTACATACTGTATCTTCCTAATGTGCTGCATCAAGAAGGCTCTACTGACAATCACACTTCAAAACAGCAGCAGACTAAGTTTGTATGAAGAAAAGAAAATGTGGCTGTAACATCCCTCCACAAGCACAAAGACTCTGCTCTTCACTGATGTTGTCAGCTGAAACTAAGTTCTCAAGTAGCACCTCAAATAGCAAACTACATATGCTTGAACAAGATTCATAGTGAAGATGATGACATCCTCTATTCAGAACTGACTCTGACCCTCCTGATTTTCCTGATTACAGGAAAATCAATAGTGCTACACAACTCTCCCCTCCACCACAGGTGACTCAGGTTTCAGCTGGGCTGAGTGTCCAGCACTAATTTCCAGTGAACCCAATCATGCAAATGATGTGACACAGGTCTGCTCAGTGCCTGTTCAGCGATTGGAGAATGATACCAAGGCTGCTGCTCTCCCTGGCATCAAGAAGAAAGTTCCTTACTCCACTAGTCAGAAATCCTGTAAGGACTACACAACACAGATTGGTTCTCAGACCCAGATTCTGAAGGGATTTAGAAAGCAGAGGGGCTCAGAGAAGAGACACATAAAAACCTAGGGGACAGTGAAGCAGCCTTGGGACTGGCCGTAACAATGTGCGTAACAATGGAACTGCAAAAGACCAAGTCAGCTGAGGACCTTTAGTATTGCTGACAGTGACAGCCAACAGCTGTACACTGAACCTAAGCAAATTCAGGTGTCATTTCTTGGCAACAAGAGAACAGCTTTCTAGATAGTAGACTAACTTAGGCTGTGAGAAAACAATGGGATTAACACTTTAATTTTAGTTCTAGGTGTTTAATTAAGGCTTACAAAAGAGTTAAGAGAACTAATGTTTGATTCTAGAATATTCATGAAGCCAGCCCAAGGGGTTGCTTGGGGCGCTTCTTTTTAGCACTGCAATCTGAATTTGCTGAACACTTTGTACCTTAGAGGTCAAGGGGATGACTATCAGTAGGGTCCTCCACACACTGAGTACTTGCAGTGTGATGACTATAATTAACCCCACACCGCAGAAGTCAAGCAGGAACTTTCTTTCTCACATGCACAACTGATGGATTTCTGACTTTTTCTTTTATTCCTCTCTCTTGCTCTTCCTCAGAAACAGCAGAGGGCAATGAGAACTGCATATTACACTCTTGGCTAACACAGAGAAGCCCCCCCATGATGCTTGATCAGAGCACTCTGCTCACCTCACCTCTGCAGATAATCAGGATCCAGGATTGTGGAGGAAGCTACACCCGGGTAGACCTAGAGGCTTTTTCACCCTTCTCTGCAGCTCAAGTTGATTCATCCATATTTTTTCTCATCTAACAATCCTTGCTGCTCCAAGTGCCTCAGGCATTGCTGGCACTGTGGCTGCTTCCCCTAGTGCACAAGAATTTAATTTCCAGGGGATTGAAATCGTTTATCTTAACTAAAATAATTAGTCTTAATCCTCAGTCTTCAAATACAGCAAAGTTGTCTGCAATACGAAGGTCAGACAGGTGCCCTACTTACCTTTTCAGGTTTAAAATCCATTAAACAAAGTGTTCATAAACTAAAATGATAAATACATTAATCTCACAATGCATTATGTCCTAGGGATAATGCACACAATTTTTAGTAACACGTCACAAAAAGAATTCTACTATATCAACTAGAGCAATTTATGGCACATACAATGAAAATCAGGCTACTACACAACCCCTGTATTCAAAGGGGAGGGAGGGACAGTTACGGGATAATAAAATAAAGACATCCATCATGCAACAGTCCAACATGTAAAAGAAGATTTGCATATCCTGACCTGCTAGAGCCTAGAGCATTACCATCAAAATTAATTTCTTGGGAAAAAAGGTAGGAATTTGCTTTAATTAAAAAAAGTGGGAGCCATATGCATTATGCCCAGATGAGACTCCGATACCCTATTGTTAAGTGATTAAACAAGCATTTATAATTAACTTGAAACTCACACAGCTATGAAACTCATGAATAGCAATAGTTGCATTAACAGGTCTGCCTTTGATCTCTACAGGAACTGTGCATGGCACAAACTAATTTCATTTCCAAACCTTGTCTCTCAGACATGGTATTAAATAAAATACTGTCGTGGAGTGCAGATGGAAGTTGAGTTTCAAAGCTCTAGTTTGCCACACACATAATGTATTCTTTACAAGACATGAAAAAGTAATGCCTACTTAAACCCCTCTTTTTTTTTTCTTTTCTTTTTTTTTTTTTTTTTGTAATAGAGTTCTTTGAAACTGTTTGGGGATCAATATGGAATGAGAAGTTAATGCACTGACATTTTCCAGTTGCTCAGCATTAGAGTTCTCCACTGACTCAAGCCCCCAGCTGATTTTGTGACATCAGCTCTGAGGATAACACCACACCAAGCTCAGCCGTTTGGGGTTTTAAGCCAACTTTATACCTACTGCACCATCAGTCTAGTTTGGGGGAGGGTAGAAAGGGAAATCTTGGATTTGCTGAGCCACAAAGGTATGTGTTACATTTTCTCAGAACAACTTTATCCTAAGTCTATTAATAAAGTATGCACCTGATGAAAGTAGTTTAAAGCAGATGTATTCCATATTCAAGAAATCCAATGTATGCTCAATGGGGTAGTGAGGAGACATGCACTTTTTCCCCCCCCTCATTTTCAAGCAGCTTTAATCTTAGGTTTCATCTCTAATTTCCAAAGCCTGTTGTGAAAGCAAAGCTAGATATCACTTTGGAAGAGGTTATTTTTACTAGGGTTGTTTGTTTTTAAACAAACCACTGTAACAATTCAAACAAACCCATCTCAAGGGGCTCTACATTCCCACTGCAGCCTGCAGTGCAAACTTCCACTTTCATCTCAGTAATCCACTGACGTAAGCTCATGCACGCACAGAGGTGAACTGTTGCGCTGAAATTTTATCTAGGCACTTGCACGTACCCTTTCTTCAAATAACTTTGCAGTCGATTTAGAATCGCTTAATTCCTTGAAGAGGTTATCCCCAGCTGGCAGACAGGAAAATTAAATTGTAGGTGAAGCTACACATGGTAACCATCTCAATCCTCCAACCCAGCCAGCCTGAGCAGAGAGCTCTGCAGAGTGAGAGGAGTGCAGCACTCCTGTTCAGCTACTCCACAGGAAACTCAGGAACAACCCTTCCCTTCCCACCTCTTTGGCCTGGCTGTGGACTCTTGCTCCTTCTCTTGGGCTACCTCACTTCTCCT
Organism: Pyrgilauda ruficollis; assembly: GCF_017590135.1. Taxonomy (NCBI): domain Eukaryota; kingdom Metazoa; phylum Chordata; class Aves; order Passeriformes; family Passeridae; genus Pyrgilauda; species Pyrgilauda ruficollis. The sequence goes on along the minus strand of NW_024510321.1, from coordinate 18,952,625 downwards.
TGGACCTGCTGCAGCTTTGGTTGCATTTACTAACTCACCACTGCACCAGCCTAACAAACAGAGTGGCTCAATGCCAGGTTATCAGGCTGAACTGCTGAAGCAACGCAGCCCCACGTGCCAAAATCAGCAGAACAGGCAGGTGTGGGGGTGGAGAGTAGTGGCCAAGTGCAACACTGGCAGAGGAAAAGCAAGGTTTTGGGACCACCCCTGCTGGTTCACAGGCATTTCAGTCAGCTCTGTTGCACCCCTTTGGCAGAGTACCTGCCCATCTCCTGACCTAGGCAAGCTTAAGGTCAATATTTGGCATGTACAGTTCTAGTAAATCTTGATTATGCATTGATTCCAAATCCCATACTGATTCTCCAATAACTTCCCAACCTCTACTGCTGCATATTGGCACCACAGCAGTAAAATCTCCTGGCTCCATAACTACAGGATGCTTGTGACAATGCCAGGAAAGGGTTGGTGTGGAGCAGTAAGGATTTTTGCACAGGCATTACAGAGTGTTTACAACAGCTCTTGAACACCCAAAAACCTCTACAGTCAGTTGGTATTTGCACTGGGTGGATGGAGGAGGTTACTGTTGTTTCCTCCCAACCCTAAAAAGCTTCTTTTTATTAACATCGCTACATGACACTTCCTGTGACTTCTGTCACAATAGCACCAAGATTAAATGCCACCCAACTTGTCTATATTGAAATGTTCCTATCCTCCAAAATTTTTTATTTTCAAGTTTTTGAGATTTTTCTGTTCAAAATAGTATTTCTATTTCCTCATTTGGAATAGTTTAAAAACTTAATTAACCTGTGATCTAGGTATTCTTCTAGATAATGAATAAAAACTTTAACTAAAATAGGACCCGTTACAGTTCCCTTTATCCTAACACTGTAAAGCAACCCCAGCTTAATACATGGCCACTCAACACTACACTTTGTTTTCTCTTTCATCCAATCTCAGTCACAGAGAAGAAGCCAAGTCAATTAATTTTTCAATTAATATTTTTGAACCAGGCTGCTTTACTGTCTATACTTCAGCTATGATGACTGCATATATGTGCAGAGCATACATAACTGACTCAGCAACCAAAACTTGCGTCAGTTTAAATTACTGTAATAGCCATGGTGATCTAAATTCTTGGCAGAGAATTATTTTTAAGGGCCATCATGATTTCATGAGAAAAATAATTTTAATCAGATTGAAACTGTGAATTTTGAAAAATTACTTTCTATTCCTCTGGCCTGTAAGTCAATTATGTAGATCAGAAGTTATTGGCTCTTCCACAAATTCACAATCAGAATGGAAAGGTATAGTTACACTGGCAACATTCATCTTTCTTAGACTCACTGTATATAAAAACCACAATGTGACGATGAGGGTTTGGCATGCTGCTCACACACCTTATCTTGCCTTCCAAGATGGGAAGAGCACTGGAGAATACTTTTGTATTTCTTGGTTACTTTGCAGCTCTGATTTCCATAGCTGCTTATCACAGTCACGTGATTACCACTGTAGCTAGAAATGAAGGTTTGGAGGTCCACAAACCAGGCTTTGGGAATGGGCGAGTACTTGTGAGTAGCCTGTTTGTTTAGGTAGTATATATAATTGCTTATCTAAGGGGGGGTGTCTGAAAGACATAACACTCTGCTGAAGGACTCCTGGGGTTCACAAATCAAAATGATAAAAAACAACGAATCATAGCTGATCAAACAGATCAGTGAATTATCTGTGCTATTTAGAGATCGATCTTGATGTAAAATGCTGTCACTGGCCAATAAATGGCAGAGGAAGGCTGAGAGGAGATGGGCAAGAGCCATGTGCCCTGAAGCTCAGGAAATAATGCACGGTGGGACTGACCACAGCTGCTGCAAACAGGGCTGACTGTATCTCAACTGGCACCCGAGGGTGGCCTTTGTGTTAGATGAACAGCTATGTCATTGGAGTGAATCAATTGATTACACCACCACTGAGTGGATCAAATATTTCTCCAAGTTAATTAAAAAAGTGAGAACGTCTCCCAGACTAGCACAGGGAAGGCTCAGACCAGCAAAACATGTGAGAATTGAACATTTGGCAACATTAAATAAAATCAAAGACAGTTGTGGGCTGGTTTCAACCCATGTATTCCTTCTCAGCAGCTGGTGATGGCCAGCATCATGATGATGAGCATATTACAGAGACCAAGAACATGTACCACATATTGGTGTAGTGACTGAATTATTATTGTTGTTAATGTAGTTCATATTAACAAAGTACAAATTACATTGGCATTGTGATTTTGGTATATTTTTTATCATTCTGCTAAACCAAAAATCCCACGTAATGTTAAATGTATCTTCAAATAAGTAAACTTGACATAAACATGTGCCTACCTAAAAGAGCCCAGTCAGAGCATATAAGATTCTGGCAAACTGACATTATTTATTAGTTTGTCCATTTGACAACATAAAAGACTTACTGCTTTTACTCTGGCATGAGCCCATTCTAGATATTTATAGCTGTAAACAGCACTCTGCTCAAGTTCTTTCTCTCAGCAAAGAATCTCTCAAATTCTTTCATTTTACCTCATCTGTTTCTTATATTTGTGTTACAAAACAGACATCTACTTAGAAGTTACACCATCACACAGGGTTGCTGGTGTTTTCAGTTGGTTCAGCTGGACAAATGTGGCTACTTTCCCACTGACAAGCAGATATTTACAACTGAAAACACTCCAGTGGCGTGCTCTGCTTCCTTGGCACAGACAGCACCATGAATATTTTGTAGGCTACTTAGTCTATGCATTAAGCAAGCATTATAATCTATTATTATACTGGTTTAAACAAACAGCTGTATGTCTGGAAAGTGATCTACTGAGTGCAAATAATGCTTACAGAAGAAGCAGGAGGAAGGCCTTTCTAAATACCCAAACCATACAGATGCTACACTTACACACAGACATTGCTTTATCAGGATGTGCTGGGAAATTTGCTGGGATGCAAATGAAAAAGGAGATACATAAGACCAATAATCAACTCCTAAAAGAGTAAAATTTGCTCTATTATACATTGTGCCCAGAATGAATATAGTTTTAGCACTTGGCAATGTGGTTTTCTGATGAACATGGCAGTGCTCATTTAATGATTGGACTTGATGATCTTAGAAGACTTTTCCAACCTTATAGAGTCTACAATTAACAGATACAATATTTATGTATGTTATGCACATACACATGTATGCTAAGTTAAACTGAAAACACAAGGTATATCTAATCACACTAAAAATGACAGTATTGACTTACAAGTTTCCTTGACAGTACCAGTTGTTATCACTTCCTAAAATCCATTCAGAAACCAAGTTTACAGATACCTTCTTGAAGTTAAGAAAACATGTACTTCATGCAGGGATATCTCCTCTTTGTTCATTTGTAATTTATTCTGTTCTCACATTTACAAAGGAGCTGCTGAGAAAAATTACAGTATTCAACAGCTAATCATTACTTTAAAGGAACTAACCCAATAAATTTAAAACATATTCTACCATACTTAGTCATAAATACAATTCCAGTGAGTAATACCATAGTGCTAACCTTCTAGTAAACGTGTAAAATAGAGACAAATTCCTCATCTTTCCTTCTCAAATTTAACAGCTGTAGGAAATCTATAAATATCAATTTTTAGCAACATATTCAATGTCACTTCAAGTTATGTCTTATTTTGACATTCACTTCTCTAAATTACTATAAAGTTCACATCATTTCAACATGTCCTGAGATTTTGGAAATTAACATTCCACAATACAAAAGTAATACAATGCTGAGCATATGTTCTAAATCAAAATTGCTCTTTACTTTTTTTGCCCCTCTTCACACTAAGACTCTGAAAAAAAACCCCAGCCCACATAACTCAAAGGACGTGTGTATGTATATACACTCCCAATCTGCAGCACACAGTTATACAGGAAGGCTGATTTATTTATTTCAACAACAGGTCTAACAACACAAGTGGTCACTTGCTCTCTTGAGGTTGCAAAATTACTAAAAGGAAGAGGAAAAAGGACAGTAGATTGCTATTACTGCTCAAAGCCAGCCTGAATTCCCAGCCAGCCTTGTGCTACCATAACAGCACAAGGGAGAGTTCCAGCCATCAGCTGGCCAAGCACAATGTGCACCCCTTTAAAGTGCACAGAAAGTGGAGAGGTTAGGAAACCCCACAGCACCCATCCTGAAGGAACCAGGGGTCTACTGCAAGGATGACAAAACCAGTTGCCTTTGATGTTTATAAAGACAAAAGGACTTTGGGTCCACTGCTCTAGTACAGGATCAGCAACAAATACCACAGAAAAATAGTGATACTTCTATGTAGCTACAATAAAATTCTACAGACACATTAATGTCCTGTACCCACACACATGTGGATGCAATGTATGAGAAACAAAATTATGTAAAATGCAATTGTCTTAAATGGCAACTTAAAACAGCTTATCTGCAGACTCAAGTTTCTCTCAGAAATGGTGGAGTTACTCTAACGCTAAGATGTTCAAGGTGAACAAGAAGGACTTTAATTTCAGCTTTGGACCATTCAATCAGATACTCCCATCTGAACTGGTAGCTAAATAAATAAAAATTGAAGCAAATAGGAATTATTACCAGCTAATTAATATTTGCACTTAAACTTCATCTTTCTAGCCATTAAATGAATATTAAAATTAGGCTGAAATTATTTTGCAGCTACATTCACATGGAGCTCAAAATGCTTGGGTCTCAAACAGCATGTAACAGCAAGGTAACAGCTGAGCTAAGCACAGTGACATATAGAGTGTAGCTACTCCTTTAAAACATGATGATTCTTATGTTAGCTGTAATACCAAAGCCAGGCAAAATACATTTCATACTCTTTTCAATGAGTGTTCTATATATAAAACACTGCTGCCTACCTTGGAGTTTGGATTAGAAACTAATTTTTGTTACTGCCATGCTAAAACTGCAGTGAAGTGGGTGGAATTTCTTAAAATCTCTTTTTAACTAGGAACCTCAGCCAAAGAGGTTTTTGAGAGCCACTGCTCCAATTCTCTTGGTAGAAGGGACTTTTAGAAAATCAAAAAGGTAACTGTGAAGCAGAATGGGTGAGATTTCATGATCCACTTAGGGATGCAGTGCTAAACTTGCTGTCAACACAGAGAGTGGTAGAAGCAGATGGCTCTGCAGGCCATAAGCTACTTTTGCACCATGCCTATCCTTTTCCACAAATCAGAGGGGTTTTCTGGTAAAATGTCCGGGAACTGCCTGTTACATTAGCAGTAACAAAGCCTGGACTCTGAAGATGAGGCTTTCACCTTGACAGCTCTCCTGTTTCTGCTGCCCAGGCTACATCATGTGCAGAAAGGGTCTGTTTAAAGGCAGTTGCACTCCAGGCAGGAATCCTCTCTGTCAGGCAAAGCCATTGCACAGCATCTCCCCAGCCTGGGTCCCTGGAGCAGCGTAAGAATGTGCTCAAGCCTGAGGGTCTCCCCCAGGAATCCTGGTCTGGGCTACTTTCTGCTCTTGTGATAAAGACTCACTTGGCTTAAAATCTGCCATCTCTCTGGCTTGATGATGTACTGCTGAAATAACTTGGTTAAGATGATATATTTAGACCCTCAGCTATTAATTTTCAGAACTGCTTGTGAAACACCTTACTTCATATTTAGCTACCTTCATCCTGCTGTCCTCATGTTCCAAGACTCCATCACTCACTAATATACTTTTTTTTTTAAAAAGAAAAGCAGAGAAAGTTTTGTTAAATGCAATTACTGTAATAACATGAAATAAATTGATTTATACTGGAACAATATGTCTTGTTTAAACTTCATTTTATTTAAGTAGCAGTGGTAGCAAATATATTTAAGTAGCACACCTGCCGGAGTTTAAAAAACAAAACAACGAAACACATGTACTTTACTTTGGCTCTCTCTACAACAGTTTAGGACAAACCCTTCCAAGTTTCACATGAGACTGTATCAACATGCAGAGGAAAACAGGCCTCAGAAGCTCATTTTACAAAACATACAGAGAATTTAAAATTACTTTTTGAAATATGAGTTTTCATTTTCTACAGCTTCATTACAGCCCTTGCTATGTTGCTCCCCAAAATCATCCTTCTGAAAATGTGTATCCTTTTCAGATCACTTGCAGTGACAGCAGGCCCATGGATTTCAGCAACTGTAACAGCTCAGTTGTGAAGTTACCAAACCTTTTTGCCAAATCAACCAAACCCAGAGTTACAAGAATCCCTAAAGCAAAATATGTTGAATACCTGAAACAAGATATGACCGTGAAGGTCAGAGCAGGCAGAAGGCCCCTTGGTACAGCAGAGTCCTGGAGCTCCTTCCTCCAGGGTGAGGATGCGGGTTCCAGCAGACTCACACAAAAGCAACATCTTCTGCCATTTTGTGTGGGCAGCCCCAACTGCTCTTGCCTGTGACTCAATTGCAACAGTTAACAGATAGGACTTGACTACTCCCTTTTGAAGAAAGCAATCACCTGCCAGTCTGTTTTGGTTTTCCCCCTCCCATGGCAGTTTTTTTCAGGCTCCAGAAAAGGCCCTTGAACCTAGAGATTACATCAAGAGTCACAAATAACACATGAAAAAGAGCAAATCATGAGGTTTGCCACAGTTATACATATAGTGGATTTTTAAATATATTTTAATTAGGAGCCATAAAAGCAAAAAGGTTAATAAATACTGGTGAATGATTGTTGTGTTGCATTTTTATATGCTTTTATTGTATTGAGTTGTATATTGGATTGTTCTGTTCCCCTCTCTGTTGTAATGCTCTGCCCTGGTTCTCCCCTCCCTCCCTGAAGCTGTCATTCACCCTACCTTCCCCACTGCTACCGTGGCCACCATTGTATCTTTCCTCAAATCCCGCCCCGGTCACTCTTCCCTTCCCAACCCTTCCCTTCTTCTCCAGAACCTTCTATTCAGGGTGTCGAGTGACTGGTTCAGGGGCCAGGGCCCCTCCCCAAGGTTGTCCCTATTAGTTTCCCTTTGGTGTCAATCTACCTTTCCCAACTCCCCCCTGTGCTCCCATTGGGCTGGAGACCAACTCTGTTTCCCTGTTTCCGCTCCCCTTAAAATCCCCTGCACGACCCCAGTTCGGGGTCTTCAGCTGTTGGCTCCCCTGAGGTGGATTCAATAAACTGGGGTTCGCACCAGCTGTAGTCCGCGCTCGCTCTCTCTCGCTCTCTCTCCTGCTGTCTGCTGCTGCGTGTCTCGTTCTGAACAAGGCGAGAGCCTTGGCCGCTCTCCTGACCTGCAAAGGAACAGGAGCATGTCCCCTGCTGCTAGCAGTGCTGGTGCTAGCTGGGAGGTCCTGGGGGACTTTGGACTGACACCGCTTCAAATGATGAAGGAAGTCTATTAAGATGGCAGTGGGTTTAGGGTTCTTAGGAAACAGTCACGGACTCTATTTAGGAAAAGGAGCTCTGAACTTAGAAATAGAAAAGTAGTACAATAACAGAGTGAAAAATACAATTAAGAGAGAGCAGTATCCAACTTTTGTATGAGTTTAATGAAAGCCTACAAATAAATTTATTCTAACAGTTTTTTAGCTTGCAGAGAATCGACAAAACGTATCACGTTCAGTGGGACTTTCACTTCCTATTAAATAAAAAAAAGATGAGTGAATTTTATCCTTGGGGAAGGAAAGGCCTTTGGACTGAGCTGGAAAGAGCAGTAAAGGGACCTTAACACCAGAGGCACACAGCTGGGCACCTGCCTGGTTACCTGCCACATCTGCCAGCCAGGGTAAGAGGTGGTTAGTCTCCATTCACTGCAACAGGGACTATAGTGAGGAGAGATGCTTACACAAAAGTCACAGGTCCACAGATGTTGTCCCTTCATGTTCCTGAAGTTTAGAAAAAAACCTGTAAATGGGTTTTTCTCCCTGAACACCAGACTCTCCTTCCTTTTTAAGTCCTTATCACATTCCAGTAATTCCTGTCAGCTCTTGACTGACTCATGCTATTTGCTCTTACTTGGACAGACCTCAAAAGTTACCCCAAAGTGTTCAGAAAAGCAAAATGCAGAGAAAACTTTTCCTTGGTGCAGCAGTAAAAGACTAACACCTACATGGTGTCACAGACCCTGCTCGCTGATACAGCCATCGCTGCACTCTCCTGATACGCCAGGGTCTCTGGGATGGAGGTGTAAGGCAGCAAGGGAAGCACACAGCTGTATTCCTGCCAACAGCCAGGAGCTCTGCTGGGGAAGCTGCCCATCCCCCAGCCCTGGGCCTGCACACTTCATTGACATCATCCAAGATTCACTCCCCTTCCAGCACATCCACCCCAGATACTGACAACATCTGCTTTGGACCAGAATACCCTGGCCGTTTGACTCCCACTTCTCCTTTCTCTTTGTGATCATTTGCTACATTTTATTTATTACAGCAGCTGGATGTTCAGGTTTAAGATCCTCCTATGCATGTGGGCTTTGTACATGTGAAGTATCATCTCCCCCTGGATATGGGGGTGTTGGGCAGGGGAAGGGAGGAAAAAGAAGAGAAGTTGAGTATTTAAAGCCACTCCCTTTGATTTTCAGAGTAAGTACATCACTGCTGTGTGCCGAGAGACTTCAGTCCAAGGGCTGTACACGGCTGTCATGGAGCCAGGTCACAGGACCAGGGCAGCTCCACTCCAGCACCAACATATGGGTCACTTCTGCCTCTTCCCTCCCACAGACACCACCCTCAGCCCACCACCTGGCAAGGAAATGAGGTGGGGAGGGAGACCAAAGAATTGCAGACACTGCCTTCTCCTGTCACAGCAGTCAAGACAAGCTAAGAGATACAAACACTTGCCTACCCACACATTGTGCTGTGATGCTGCTCAGGGCTTGCAGGACTATTACATCCATTGCCTAGAGGCACACAGTGACTCACAGCAGCACTGACTTCACACCCTGCAAGCATCAAAACCAGCAGCAGGGTTTTGGGGGCAGGGGAAGGAATATCGAACAGTGTGCCCCGTAACCACCCGAGCTGTGCAAAACAGTGACTCCAGTCTTGTGCAATAGGACCCAGGGAAACACCATGGCTCTGGGATCTACCCACTGCTCCAACAGATCCCAGTCCCATGCTGGAAGGACACCTAGGAGTATGCCATCCCTCTGGCTTCTGCAGCTTGTTCTCCACAAGATGAATTTTGAAATAGCTGTAACCCATCTGGGTCCCACCCTAGCCAGAACTGCAAAGCACATGGTGAACCTCTTCTCCCCCTGAAGCTTTTGCATAGCCTGTGTGACAGCACTCAGCATCTGGGACACTTGCAAGATAACACCAGAGCAAGCTGCAAGCAGAAAGGCATCTAACACTAGCATGGCTCTTGCAAACGCTTAAGCAAACCATAGGTTAAGTAGCGACGTAAGTGCTAGAAGATGATCTGCACATTGCTTTATGGGAAAAAAAAAAGAAAAGTCAAATGGAAAAGATTTGGCACTCAGGAGAGATAAACGGTGGTGGAGGACATCTATACACATCAGCAATCAGACACAAAGCAGTACCTGAAAATATCCAAAGGGAAAATTGGTAAAATAGTATGCTTAAATGATATTGTGTGATATATATGCAAGATGTATGTTATACACGCAATATGTGATATAGATGCTCTTTATATCCTGCCTTGCCTACAAAAATTTTTGTGGGTTCCTCTGAAGTTAAATGTCTAGAGATTATTTTTATTTTTTAAAATCAGTTTAATTATGTTCCTTGTGGACAGTAAAATGTTTGCTAGCTTTTAAACAAGAATTTTCCAATAGTTTTATTTGGAATGCTCACTGTTTTTGCAAAGGACAGCTGCAGGACTCTCACTTGCACATTCAGCTACTTCAGAAAGCAAGCTTTAGCAAGACCAGAAAATGTAGTTTTCTGAGTAGTCTGCATATAGTTCCATCCTTCCAAAGGCTCCTGTGACATCAGCATACCTTGGAGAAAAAGTCAAGCAACATTTGGAGTGTAGATTTAGGCTATTTTTGAATGCTCTGCCTTTATACATCTAACAGACTAGTTCTAAATTGTTCAAAGGTTAATACAGAAAGAAAATAGTTAGTTCTTAACACTAATAATTTTACTTTGAAGTACAAGAGACTATACAGAAAATAAAGACCATTTATCAGGCAGATGTTTGGTTCTATACCCTATGCATGTCCAGCTGACAGACTATAAAATGAGCACCTAGAAAAGCAACATTTTAAGGTTCAAGCATATAGACAATACTTCCAAGGCCAACAGCACCAGAAGTGTGAATAGGATTATGTATCATATCTACCTTCTACAGGCTGGTAAGCTTCCTTTGCAGTATTTTGGCTTTTATTATACCTGATTTTTGAGAGATTCAGAAGTGCCATTGGTGAGGAGAGTTTATTAATAAACAGAGATTATTCAAGTTTTATATACCACAATATTAAGATTTAATCAACCTTTGTTTTTAAACTGAACACACACACAATAAACTCATACTTTACCAAAGAACTTCAAAACCCACACAAAACAGGTATTTATGGTCTTACTTTCTGGTCTGAAAAATTCTACAATAATTTCGTCACAGAATTGATCTTTAAAAAATAGTTACAAAAAAACCCCTAAATCATGTGATGTGTATGAAACTTGATTCCAAGAACACCACTTTCGTAATAGTTTTAATGCAGTGAAATGGGCTGTGAAGGTCACCAAGTGACCTCCCATTTTCAGCCTGCATCCTGCCTAGACTTGGAAACAGAGGCAGGTAGGAAGGTGACTGGCTAAAGTTTTTTAAGGAAGAAAGGATGACAAGCATGCTGGAATTTGAAGGAATAGACAATAATAGTAAGATTTGGGAAAAGTTTCTCAGTCCTGAACACTCCTCATGCCAAGGAAAGTGGCATGTCTAGCCAAAGTCCTTTTTCTACATTGCTCCCCTCCAGGGAAGCGCAACAGATGTTCCAGGAAGTTGATGTTTCTAACAACTTCTTTTTTTGTTTCTCTTGTTTGGGGGTGGTTTTTGTGTTGCTTTTTAAAAACAGATTGATAAGAACTTGGTATTTTGTGAGCTGTGTAGTGACCACATAGAAGCATTTCTTCATTGTGCTGAAGGGAAGACTGACTCCCTGGCAAGTACGTTCACAATGCCTCTTTATTCAAAGCCAGCTCCAGAGGGCTCACAAGGGGGTGAGTGGGCTGACGATGACAACCTCTTTGCGAGAGCAGGCAGGAATCTGGTGACGCACTAATCGCTGCCTTGTTTTTTTCACTGCAGATCCCCTTGTGTGCCTGTTTCAGAAGCCAGCTTTCACCCTGCTTTGCTGCCACAGCAACACAGAAACCATCATGTGGGAGTGCTGAAAACAGATTTCCTTGTGTTACTGAAACCAAGAGATCCAGCAGTAGATGAGGAACCAAGAACCACTCTTTTACCATCTTGTGGACTCATCACACTCGAGTCTCAGAGACAAAGCACAATTTGAGGCTCTTCCCCTCACTCAATCTTCAAACAAACACATGCACACATACTCCTGCCCCACAGATAATACTAGACAAGAAAAATACTCCTGACTTTTCTTGTTCTTTGAGGAGATGACTGTTTTCTCAGCCTGGCCTTAGGCTGACTCAAAGATCTACAAACCTTCACAGCATCTCAGCGGAAAACAAAGACTAATATTGGGATTTGGGCTTGCTCTGCAAAGATGCTGCTGCCTCTTTTCACTTTACAGAAAAAAAAAAAAAACAGTGAAGGAGAAAGAAAGGCTGTGCAGATCACTGAGACATCTAATTACACTTTGCTTTTTTAACTTCAGGTAGATTTGTAGCTTTCTGACAAGTCTATAATGATACAGTTTTTCATTTTGTATTACAAACATTAACATTCAATATCGACAGGTAATGAAACAGATAACAGGTTGCTAAAATTCTGTAATGTGGAAAATTCAATCTGTGGGTGGTGTTTTAAATGTAGCAGTTTCCCTCCTGTGCTCTTAGGGAGGGGAAAGTAACAGCAGGACACTCACTAAAAGCCCACTGCTTCTGTCACGCTCTATGCTACAGACAGAGCATTACTTGGCCACCACAGGAATCCAACACATTTTATTACTATACACCCTTGTATCATTTACAACTATTAGTGATACTACCACGTAGCCTATCTTAAAATTGTATTTTCATACAGGAGAATGAAAGAATGTTTAAGATGAGACATTTATTAAAAAGGAAACCGTTAAATGGGAAGTATCTAATTTCTTTCAGCCAAGCTAGAATTGAGACATTTGAAAATCAGAGTATCACTTAATTACACTGCCTCGGTGTATTCCCTTACTTGGGTGACTATTTTCCCACAAAACTTTGTGCGTTTTACGCATTACAGTTCTTATGCATTCCCTCTTTAATAGAGGTACTGGTTCAAAGGCATAAAGGAGAGTGAAGACCAACTTCCTTGCAGCTAAATCAAGAAATCAGAGTTTTCACTTCACATGGGCTTTGCTTCAGGGCTGGAATAATCCATCATATGGTATTAATACCAAGCTAAGAAATCCAATCAGAAAGGCCTTAATCATAAATAAATAAATAAAGTTGTAGACAAACTTTATTACAGTACCATTCAATTTGGTCGTTGTTTAATTCTAAGTGTCAAGCAAAAACTTACTGTACCTGATATTTTGAGGACTAGAAGATTTCAGCTGACCTCAAAACCAGGAAGGATTTATTTATCACCATATGAATTTAATATGTTTAAGAACAGAAGTATGTAATCTCAGAAGAGATACAGTAATGTGGTGTGGCTGTTGGAATCACTACTATGCACAGCATGCCCACTGATAAAAAATTACCTTGATGCAAAATCCTACAGTGACAGAGCCAAAAGCAGAGCTCTGTGAAGATTCTCCCTTCCCCCTGGCCAACCAGACACCACATCCTGGTGGTTGTCAGACAGTGCTGGGAGCAGGACGACTGTACCACGATGGTCTTTGGTGACCTCCAGGTCCACTGAGGTCATTCCCCACGACTGGAACTCCTCAGAGGCTCTGCAGGTTTCACCACCACACGAAAGCAACAGGACTGCCCCATGCAGGACTGCTACTCCCTGACATTTGACTTGCTTTTCAGATCTTTCATCTTACTTTGACTTCTTTTCTTTATGGATCAAGTGCTGCAATTATTCAGACCAAGCTCCAAGAGTGTAAAAACACTGCACTGAGAGACATAATGAGGGATTTTATACAATCTTTTTTATGTTGCCAGAAGCATTCAAATCCAACAATTCAGGGAAGGTCAATTATTTCTCCAGTGACAATGTGGAATACAGTATGCTTTTTATGGTAATTCTATTTGCAAGCAAGTTATACACCCATACTAGCTTTAAATTGAGATGGAAAACCATTTCATATACCTACATGAAGATTTATCTAAAAAAATCATAAGCCAAATGGAAAGTTGGAAATGGAAGTTTATGGTCAAACTGTTTCTCCAGGGAGTACTAGGACAGCAGAGGGAAAAGGAGACTGATGGAGCAGCATTCCCTTTAGTTAATTAAGTTCAGCTGTATTAATTTATTTAACAGATGTCAAAGACAACAAATCATTATTTGTCAGTTTAGAGCAATTTCACAAAGAAATCTTTAAACCTCAGTGGTATTATTTCCCTTTGCTTTCTGAACACTACAAAGCTACTAAAAATGTAGTTAATCAGCCTGCTATCAATGCTGATACCACAATGAAAGTGAAAAAATGCATAAACCCCTTAGTTTTCTAGGAAAATTTTCCAAAGCAATGAAATTAAACAATATTATAGTTTTCAAATGTTTCAATTCCAGATTTTCTGGAATCTCCAGGAAATCAATCCACAAACACACTGCCTACATAAAACCTGCCTACAAAATTAAGACTTCTGCATTTGATATGCTCACCTCACCTTATAATTACATCTAAAAATAAAGAGGATTGAGATTTTAGTTGAGATGTCCCATGTCTTGCAACTGTATGGGGTTTTTTTTTGCCCACTGTCGACTGTGTTTAAAAGAGAAAGTACAGTGGATGTTGTACAATTTTATATAGCAAGAAACACACCTCATTCAAATTGGGCTGCAGTAAGTTATTCTAAACCATGGTGGAAGAGAGAGCTAGCTGAGAGATGTACTTTAAGAAAACACAGCAAAAGAGTTCTGTGGAAAACAGACACTAAAGCAGCCTGGAAACTGATATAAAAAGCAATCTGTTTTTTCTCCATACTTAACAGAGAACATCCTCATCAAGCCACTTATTAAAATCAATTGGATTCAATTTCTTCTTTGAGTGCTTTTATTCCTGATGCCTCCTAATGAGTGTTTGCACCTCAATTTCTTTTGACATTTAACATGTACATTAAATGCTACCTGAAGGTAAAGCATCTTACTTAACTGTTCCTGTATATGAATATAAAGGATGTATGACCTGAATTACAGCCAATTCCCCTCCAAAACAACAACCAAAAAAGCCCAACCACAAGCAGAAGCCAGAGCTGTAACAGTGCATTAATTTACCACAACGTCATAAACAAAGGACAGTGGTGGGCAAGCTTTCAATGTACAAATTTTTCTACTGTGAGAGTCCTCCTGTTTTCAATCTGTTACAGCTAAATGCCCATGCTCATTAAAAACATGCTTTACACAAACAGAACTTAAAAAGCAATGAAATGCTTACTTTCAAGTAAAAAATGTAGTTGCTCACAAGTCAACATGATACAAGAAAGCAAATTCAAAAGCAGTTTCACTTACCTGTCAAGAACAATATAAATCAAACCCACATTGCTCAGTTGTATTTTTTCCAATGCTACCTATAATCTTTCACTTTTAGCCAACTTAAATTGGCTTAGATGACTACCATGACTACCAGTTTGTGTGTCCTCAAAATTTAAGCATTACAGTAAATGACCAAAATTTCAGTAACCCATAATTTTGGTAAATATTTAGTAAAGTCATTTAATGCATGCCTTAGACCACCATGATGAATGTAGAAAAGGCTGACTACCTACCTTAATTTGCATTTATGAAATACACAATACATATGACTTCAGACAACCTGCTTATGGAAAACAGAGGGGAAAAAAGCTACATGAGTGAAAAAAGAGCAAATTTAAATCTTCAGAAAATGTCCTCAATTAACTGCATGAACATTTGACTGAAGGAATCTTTTTTCCTGAGTACCCAACATACAAGAATATGGCAGCTCCCAACCCTTACTCTGATCTGCCTTTGTGCCCTGGAAGAGGACAAAAGGAACAAATGTACAGAGTTTTCTTCTCAGGACAGAAAGCTCCTCTGGCATACACCACTGGAAAAGAGCACTGATGCAATTATCGTATGGAAGGAAAGCACACAGAATTTCAAGGTGTAATTTGACTACCGTCCCATTTTTTAAAATCACGGTTTTTTCCTCCAAGATACTCATTTCTGGTAAGTACAAACCTAATTGGCATTAAAAGCATGTTAACTTGTAATGGACAAAGCTTTATATTCAGCTGTACCAGAACTGTTCTGAGCTCCTTCAGCAACAGCACACAGATGCCATCCCATTTTGGGACTCTGGATTAAGCAACACACCCCACAGAAAGGATAACATCAAAGAAATTAACCACTAAGGGGGGTCCTTTTCTCTAAAGGAAGCTTGGTTAGAAAGATCTGGAGGGTCTGCAGATTTGTCCATTCAGTACCTCTCTTGCTCTGTGACTTTATCAGTGCTACTGGAATATCACTATACTGTCTGGATAGGAGAAGAAAAACTCCTGTGGAAACCCAGGGCAGCGGGAATAATTCTCTGTCTGCTCTGGGGTGCCCTGGTCCCCAGGGGAGCACTGACTTTGACCCTCATTCATGGAGAAAGTTTCCTAGACTTCAAGATAGACTAGAATCCACAAAAGTGTGAAACAGATTGTATAGAGTAGTGTAGGTGTATCACTCGGTGAGAAATTTAGGGTTTGGGATTTTTAGTATATTGTGGATGGAAGCAAGACGGAAGACACAGCGTGTTGTCCTGGGTCTCTTCTTCATGCGTCTTCTTCCTTCTTCTTCATGGGTTTGGGTGGCATTTTGTAATTGGGCAGAAAATCCGCATTGCAGGTTCTTTGGGATCAGTTACTGGGTTAAAAGGGAAAATAATCTAGGTGTCAGTTCTTAATTAGACAGTTTAGTCTTAAAAAACCTGGTAACAAGAGATTGTTAGCCATTTTGTGCCTTCTAATGAAAAGCTGCCGAATTCACAGTAATGAGACTGTTTTGCTGATAAGAAATAATAAGCACTTGAGTCCGAACACGAATTACTGTCTCAAGCGCCTTCAATCCAGACCCAGAGAAAAAGACAACTGGGACCGTCACAAACTCCATTAAGAATGTTAATACCTCTGCGTACTTGAAGTAAAGTCATTTATATTTTTAGTAGCCTCATGATCCTGTGTAACAATTCTTCAACTTTACAGGAAGTAACACTACAGGGAAAGGTCTCCATCTTGGATTCAGGAATCCCAGTTATTAGTTTCTCCAAGCCTTGGCTTGTTGCTAAGAAGAGCGAGCGTGAGCATATGTCTGTGTAGGGGAGGAAAGGAGGGAAACCAGCTATAAATACTGATGCATGATGACCTTCAGAAAGTACCAGATGAGATTCCAACTTGGTCTAAAGCTACTGCATTTTTTCCCAAGAGAAAGATATATTTCCTCTCTCTTCTTATGCCTAACTATCAGCTTTTTGAACCTCCCACACTTAGCAATATCATTTACATTAAAAAGCACAAAAAGTCAAGTTCTTCTTTGGTTTTATCAAATTGCTGCTTCCCTGGTGCTGATTGTACCCATAGTCCTCATGTGTCCACTCTATAGATTTACATCTCTGCGATAAGTCATGACAGTTGCTTTATTGTCTTTAAACAACTACTTTTCCAAAATCCATGCTAATTACCTTGTCAGTGAATATATCTGCAGCAGGTTGGAAAGAACACAAAATGAACACATTTGCTGGTATAAAAAGACAACCAGACATCACAGTTCCACAGAGACAGAAGAAGGTTGTAGCCTCTTGAGCCATAAGAATTTTGAAAAGTGCTTTTCCTCAAGATAAGAAAATTATCTAATCAAAAGACTCTTCCCCAGGCAATTCTAGGAGTGTCTTAAATCAAGTTCAATGTAAGCCACTGTCAAGCATGGTTAAGTTATATCTTGACAGCAAAGGCAAAATCTACAATATAGCATGAATTACCATCAACCTCCTCAACTAATCACTTAAAATCAGAGAGTCTCTTAACTGGCCAGTCATTTTATATTTGTTAAGATATCAACAAAAATTATGCAAAATATTAAAAGTCAACCAACTCCACTACTGAATGAACTTTATGAAAAATAGGACTGTATTGTCCTCAAAAAACCAAACATATCCCAATTATTCCCCTACTACAACACAGGGTACAGTGTCCTTTAACTGACAACAAGCGAGGCAGAGAATTGACTAACCCATTGATTTCTGTTTGTGTATTTGAGATGGGTTTTAGCCACACAAATCTAAGGTTATCCAGAGCCAGAGGGTAGGTACAGTGCACCTGACAGATCCTCTGTGACAGAACTCAGTCAGTGCTTTGACTAAAACCAAGTATCAACGCTGGGAAATGAGGCTGAACCACTAAAATGTGCCTTCAGGCAATTTGGTGGGTTTTTTTAATGGCAGCTGCAAATGTTACTTTTAAATCACAGTCTCCTGAATGATGTACACAAGCTGAACTCAAACCAGTGATCCTATAAACTGCATTATCTTTTGCTGGGTTCTGCAATTTACTAGTGTGACTACTGAAATAATTAAACCTATTCACCTGATTAAACCATTATATTGACATTCCCAAAGGCCATACACCCTTTATACTTTTAGACACAGCTTAATCTACACTCAGCCTCAAAATACACAATTATTATAAATTAGCAATATTTTACTGTAGCTTGGATTAAATTAATCAGACTTTAAACTAACAGATGTATTAAAAAAATTAAAAGAATTAAAATAGGATTTGCCACACCAGATCAGGCCACTACTGCATCTAACATGGTATTTGCCTTCGGCATTGGCTCGATACTGTGGACTGGCAAGAAAGTGACAAAGTCAGTCTAATTAGAAAAAAAAAAAGTTACATAACATACATATATGAAAGTAAAAGAATAAAGGATAGTGTAAAGGGCAAACTGTATTGTCTTAGATAAAATCATGTAATACACCATGCATTTGTCCAAGAGTTAATTCACTGTTCAAGGTTATAACTCTGCAAGCAGTCCAAGGAACAATTAATAACAATGACAAAGTATTCTCACAAGCACTACCAGCGAGAGCAAATTTAGAATACAACAGACAATGGCAAAATGACAGATAGGGCTCCGTCTGTCAAGCACTTATATTTGATAAAGTAATTTCAAAAGAATTAATGGAGATGAAAATTTTCCAGTGGGTGCAAGAAGAGACACTCTTCAGATGTCATTCCAGAAGAGACTCACCCTGGGTACAGTTGCACGCATATGTGTGTGTGTGTGTGTACATATATATATATAGGATGGTTAACAGACTTTAGCTAAAAAACATAATTAAGAAGAGAAGGATAATTTCTTTTTTTAACCCAAACCAAGTCACTGACATGGTGTGATGGGCAGTGATGGTCCTAGTACAGCCAAATGCTGGTAAAGACGAGGACAAAAACAGTGGAATTGTACCCTGATTTTCACATTTGCAGAAGTACCAGTATATTCATTTTTCTTAAGTAGTTTTGCATTTTGTCAGGTGAGAACAGTTGCTTGCAATGTACAGACTTTAAGATGTTTCATGGTTACCAAGGAACTTCCCACAAGGGACTTACTTAGATCAGGAAACAATTCCCATATCCATGTTACTGGGGAGTGTTTTTCAGGCAAAAAAATTGTGCAGTTCAGACTGAACTAGGTTTTTCTACATATCTTGTAGACAGACACAACAGCCATGGGATGGCATAGCATGGTCTGTTGAGGTCCAGCAAAATTCTTAAGTAAAGGATAAAGAGAGGGGAAAATGAAACCAGAAAAAAACCAAACAACCAATTCCATTCCTCTGTGCCATCTCCTTGCTCTCCCCTTACCAAAAAAAAAAAAAAATATATAGGAAAGAACTTGAGAAAACTAGCCAGACAAAGATCAGCTTGCCAGTTAAGCCACAGTGGTATAATATATACCACACTGGAACAGCAAGCAAGGCACAAGACAAGGCCACACAGCAGATAAAGAACCTGTGCCTGGCATTAACTTTTATTGCCAATCCACTTCGATGGGTTTTCAACAACCTAACAACAACAAAGCCAAAAGTAAAAACAGGACATTCTTTGATTAAAAAAAAAAAAGTTAAAACATGAAATATTATTGAAAATAGCTAAATAATTATTTGCAGTAAACTTGGACAGACTTAGCTGTGTGGGGGACTTTGTCAAGAAGAGTATTCCACAACCCAAAACATTCTCACAAAATGCTAATGTACAATTCCCACTAAGAAGCAGACAGAAAAACTGAGGTAAAATAATATATTACATTTTAAATATGGTTGTGAAATAAAGGCAAAGGAGTATGCAGAGGGGATTGAATTTTCCAGGACAACGTACAACATCCTGAACAGAAAGATTGCCATTAGTTATTTCCAAGATCATGATTTTTCACAGACAAGATCTAGAGGTTTCTGCTGCTCTCCTGTGAAACTCAGCAGTATGATGTACCCAAGTTAATACCTGTGCCAAGGTCCTGTTTTTGGCACCATGAAAGGCAAAGAAAAAATTACTATATTCTGGCAGCTTTACAAGCTTCTTGAAACAAGTCAGACCACTTCCTCTCTACAGCAATTTGATTTGTATACTAAATGAGCTGAGATTCATTAAAACTTTATACATTTTGCACAAAGAAAAATTCTGTTGTTTCTACAATTCTGAATTATTTCAGTTGTTGGTCAAAACATCATACTATAGTCAAATAAGAATCAATTAGCTCTCTAAACTAAGAGTATCTCTCTGTTCTTATCCAAGTGGTAAGAATACTTGGATAGTCTTTTTAAAGCTTCCGCTCATGCTGCTTCATCACCCAAGTCTTTCACACAAAAACGAGCACACAAAGAAGCCCACAGACTAACGTTTTGCAAGCAGATTTGCTGGGGAACACAGGCACCATTAAATACATTTCATTCCATCAACTCAAAAGGCAAGGTGTGCAGTAGTCACACCTTTGTGGGATCCTAGAATAGACACTTAACAGACATTAAACTCTTCCCAAAATTAGGAGCTACATTTACAAGTTTCCTTTGCTTTTCAGTTGCTCTTGCTATCCAGTGGTGGTTTTGTATTAGTGTTTATAACAAATGAATCCACCACAAACAAGAAAGCAAATTCTACCATCACATCAGCCCTGAAATGTAGTTACATGTTTTGCCCTTCAATTCCTTATCTAAAATATTAATTACTTTCCATGTGCCCTTAGAATGAAACTGAAACTACTTTCAACTGAGTACAAGTTCTTTTGCAGCAAGAATAGAAAAAATAACTTTGAAAATAGTAATCTGTATAAAAATTATCATGGAATACTAACATACAATTCCTAACTGCAACGTAAGTACAAAAGAAACTGTAAATCTCAAGAAATTAGAGAGTCACTTTTTCCACTCCTTGTGTTGACTTTGGTTTATAATTTAAATACTGAGTCACCTCAGGCCATTTTTAGAACTGGGGTTTTTGTTGCATTCTACTGAAAAGCAAAAACTAAAACCAAAAGAAAATATTTTCACTGGACCTTCACTGTACTATTACCTTTTTTTTGTGCTTCTATTCTTCTCACTTGTTCTTAGTAGGAGTGTTTTACATTAGAATAAAGAACATAAAGGAATCTTGTGGGTAGTCAGATCCAGGCCTCTGTTATGAGAAGAAACATGCATTATAAAAAGTCAAGATTTTCAAGTTCTGTCTTAAAAGAGGTAATTACTTATCTTCCCCACCCACACAACTGGCTGCCTGCCAGAACCCCTCTCCTCAATGGCTACTTCTTTTACCTGCATGCTTTTCTCAAAGCCAAACTGTCAAGTGCTATTCCTTCCTTAAACAGGTCCTTTCTATACCTGCAGAGAGAATCACTGTTTAGTTTATTTGGTGTCTTATAAAATAACCTGTGATTGACCAATGCTCTTGTATCTGTTTCTTCCTCTGTAACTAAGAGTTGGTAAACCTCCAACTTAGAAATTAATGACTCTAAATACACAAATTTATACTGTAATATAGTTGTTCCATTTTGTAAAGACTCTTAGAAAAATCAAAGTTTTATAAGTGTTATTATTAGAAAGGTGAATGAAAACCTACTAATACAAATATTCCACATCTGTTCACAGGCTACTGTGTTTGGTCACACAGAAATGCTTCAACAATGCCAAATGTAAAGCAAGATCTTTACAAAACACTACTAACAGCTTTATTACTACAGTTTTGGGGACATAATCTGAAGAGGAACAACACTATTATCTCATTCCATACTCATAGGAGCTTATGTGCAATGTTTGAGAAAAAAGATCCAAAATAGCTTTTGCAACAGTCTATCCATCAAAATCTCAGCTTTGTAGAAAACAACTAAAACAGTCCTGAATATTCTTCACAACAGCCATTTCTCACCTCTTACAAACAAAGAGCAAAAGTAGCATAAAATAACAGACAATTTCCCTAATAAAACAAACTGTCAAGAAACACAAACAAATCCCAACAAATGTAATTCACTCAAGGTAGGGCAGCAGGTCATACAGATGAACCTGGGGATGGCAGAGTCCAATCTTCAAACAACCAGCTTGAGTAAGAAACTCCAGGAAATCTTCCCCATGCTTGATTTATGCCCTCTTTTTTTTTTTTTCTTTTTTTTTTTCCCCTTCCTTGAGACTTTCAAAAGTACCAGGATGAAGTGTTAGGTCACACACAGAAAGCTGAAATTCAAGAAAGAACACAGCAATCTATACTAGACAAAAACTGAGTTAATTATGCCACAAGGAAAAAAAAAATACATGGTTCAGCAAGTTCATGTGTACTTCAAAAGCTAGGTAGGAATGAACATAATATAAACAAAACATAACATTTAATAATTTATTTATTATCTCTAATCATCACACAGTGATTTAGATGAGTATTCAGGGCCTGAAGCGTCTATTTCCTCTTTTCTGGGAAAAGGGGAAAAAAATTGAATGTAATGGAGCTGTGCCAGGTGGCACAAACTGACAGCAAGACAATAAAAAGAGTCCCACATGGCTACCAAGCTGTGAGCTCAGGCTAGCTATGACAACCTTTTCTGTGTAGGTAAATAACACTCACCTCTGATTAAGTAAAAGTGTAAGACTGCTTTTTGATTGGGATCAAATACTGCCAGAAGGGCTGCTCACCGCAGATACCAAAGCTGCATGAAAGTGTAACCACAAACAGCAGCAGCTGATGAAGATGCTCATGCTCAAGCTGCCCAGCACCATCCTTCATCTGAATATTTTTACTCCTCCAGCTGAAGGACTGCAGAGTGTTAGGCGAGCACAACTCATCCCTGTCTGTGCAGCCAGGCAGTGACTCCATGCACCAGCACTGCTCAATGGTTTTGGTGAAAACCAATTGGAGTTATTATCCCACATGCGGAATGGGGATCCTGCAGCAAGTGCTGCAACATCCAAAGCTGACTATGCTATATCTGAAACAAAAATATGGTTATATTTTAAATGTATGGAGGAAATAGTACAAGGAGTATGTTATAAACTGCTTATCAAGTAAAATATAGATGCCAACACATATGGCACCAAAATCACACAAGCAGGGCACTACCATGGCTCAGTAGATGTTAAATTCTACACAGCCAGAGCACTGAATAGACAGATGAAGTGTGAAATCAGTGTTCCTGAGGCCATAGGCAAAGGTAAACATCCAAAATTTCTGGCAGTTCACTGGAATCACTGCTGTTCATATTTTAACAACAAAGGCTATGAAAGCAATACAACTCTACTCAAAATAACCTGGCACACTGTGTACATCTTGGCTGTGGTATGGAATTAATTTTGAGGAAACATACAAGGCTTGATTTCCCAGACAGGTATCCTTCTACCGAAAAAATAATTAGTCTGACAATTCTCTCAAACACAGAAGTCTTTCCACTCTTTCTGGTGTCAACAGTAGCAGCACCTTCCAGCCAAGTGCAACTTGGAAAAATCAGCTTTGAATGTGGCATAATCATGCTAGGTCACAATTTTTCCTCACTTCCTATTTCACTGGAAAGATGATGGAGTCAGGCACTTTCAGTGGTGCTCAGTGACAAAACAGAGGCAGTGGGCACCAACTGAAATAAAGGAGGTTCCCTCTGAACATCAAGAAACACTTTTTCACTGTGAGGGTGACTGAGCACTGGCACAGGCTGCCCAGGGAGGTTGTGGAGTCTCCATCCACGGAAATACTCAAAAGCTGTCTGGAAATAGTCCTGGGCCACCAGCCAGATGGAGCAGGGAGATTGGAAGGTACCTCTAGTCCAAACTCAACCATTATGTGATCCTATCTCCAAACTATTTCAATGCTTTTCCCCAGTTTGATGGATTTTATACATACTTATTTCACTCCTTCGACTTATCTCAATATTAACTTAACAAAACTAAAGTCAGAGCAATTGTACTGAGGTATGCACAAGTTGAAAAACCAACTTTGTCAGAGAAATGGATAAAATCTTCATGCCTGCAAGCTTCTCTTTCAATTTTCCAAGATGGTCTAAAATGTTATTGTTCTAAGAAATAGGACCATGTGCACACTACATTCATTTGGATAATACTAGAGAAGGAAAATATGAGGGATTATCAGGTTCTTACCACCTGAATAAAAATTAATTGGTTTCTTTTCTGAACACATGTGGTTCTGCACTGCTAAGTGTTTTCAGCATCTCTGTTGGTAATGACCCCATGTACCCAATCTTTGGTTTGTAAATTTTAAATTTACCTCTTTTTCTTTTTTTTTTAATTTTAACTGGGTATTTGTGGAACTGCAACTTTCACTGAACTCAACTAGATGGATCAAGCTGCCTGTCTATGCACATGGCAGTAAAGGCCAGCAAAATACCGTATTTCATGGACTTTAATAGTTCAGTTGCTCTGGCAGATAAAAAGTATTGAAAAATTTGCACAATATTACTAATAACAGCGAAATGCTTGGAAACATCCTCTGACTCATAATGATGAAGTCAAGCAGAACTCAGCTTTAAGATGAGGTCAGTGAGATTCAAAAAATGCTTACAAGGTATTTGCTAAAGAGAAGAAAATCCAGTCTGTTCCAGTACCATACTCCTACACTTTCATAGAGTTCATGATTCATATTCAGAACTGCACTCCAGACGTTTTTAATCAAACACAGAAGTTAACATATTGCTGCACTTCATTATCTTTCCCTACAAAGCGAGTTGTGGGCACATCTTACACACCACCTGTAATTTCTGCAGCATTACATTCACAGATTGCAGGGCAGAAGGGCCACTTGGTATGATCCACAATATAACAGCAACGAATTTCACCTAGCCCCCACTTCTGTTCTACATACAAGCACCAACTGCAACCATGCAGACCAAGCTACTCACTCTGAGAATAACATGCAGTCATTCTGCACACTAGAAAGGAGAAATGAGACAACCTCCCTTCACTTTCAGCTCACAAATATTTGCTTTCTATGTTCAGCAGGTAACAATTATCCTGCTCCAGGCTGAAAGCAAAGCAGACAAGGTAGACTTATGAGATCAAAGCAGGGGGAAAAAAAGTTGAAAAATAAAAAAATCAGTAATCCAAGAATCAAATACAGGCTATTGCTGGTGCCTATAATAGCTCTCAGAAAGTCAAATAAACACAGATGACTAGCAAGGAAACCTGAAGTTTATGTAATACACAAAATCTTGAGACTATTAGCAAAAGTTATTAAGTGCTCCAAAGTCTGCAAATGGCCCCCAAGGAAACAATGATAAAATAATATAATAAAAATTAACCAGAAATCACAAATTGCATATATTCTAGCATAAGACCTGTCTATTTCTTGAAATTAAATATCTGCCTTTCTATGAAAAACATCCATGTCTGTTCAAGCTGGGTTTAAAACATGACCAGAAGACATTTACTAGATTAAGATCCCTGCTATCATGTTTTAATTCTTTAAAGATTCACACAATAAAAAGTGTCAGCATCTGATTCTTAATAGTTGACAATAAGGTCAATTTTTTTTCATTAAAAAAAAACCCCTAACTTTATTCCTTACTCATAATATAAACCAAGAAAGAAACTAAGGAGTTAAAGCTGTTTGGCAGCTGTTATTTTAAACTCCTTTGGGTTTTACAATTTGCAGAGCATGTCAGTTCCTCCACATTGGAACTTTTCTAAAAAAACACCCAAGCAGAGGAATGTCACAGCACCATCATCTGCTATAAGTACAATAGTCAGAGATATGATACAGCAGAGGACCTCCTCCTCCAAATCTGTCACTTGTAATAAATTATGGTATAGCCAGGAGCTGGTTGAGACCAGACAGACAGAGAAATCAAAATTAAGAGAATATGTAGAATCAGACATGACCTATATAGAAGTGACGGGTAAGGCTGAAGAGAGCAGTATGATTTCTTAGAGGGAGAAGACGTGTATGGACAAGAGACAAGGACAGGGCCAATGACTACTCGGTGAAAAGGACAAACAAGAGCATAAAACTTAGAGTACTGTTATTAAAAAGTAGCAGTTCGAGGCAGTATTCAAGCATACAACACACTAGTTTCTTGTCAAAAGTGCTCAGAAAGTAAAGACCAAATATGGCACTAAAACCCAACCAGAGCGAATTTAGCTCAGAGACAAAGGCTGCATTGCAAGACCTGCTGGGCAAGTGCCACACAGCAATCAGATACTGTCTTTGACCAGAATACCTAGAATAGGTTTTGCACAAGTAAGAAAAAGAAATGCTTATGTTTACAATTCTTCAAATAAATGCCCTTTTTCCCATAAGCTCATATTTTCCATATTTATTGAGAAAAGCTATTCCATCATACAAACATCCTGTCACTACATCAAGTCCCTATATCTGGGCAATACAAACCTTCTTTCAAAGAGAGATCTAGTGAGAATTTAATGAAATTAGCATTTAAAGATGGATAAAAATGCTACCCCATCATTTCATAACCTTGCACTGAGTTTACTTCCTCTATTAGTATCCACTTCCATTAAGTCCAAGCTGTCAACATGAACTAGTAAACACTAAACTACCCCCCAGCTCATACTCAGTACTGCAGGACAGCAGCTCTGAAGCACTCCTGAGCATGTCAGCCTTTGGCAAATAAAGGGGGACACCTTCTTCACTTACCAGCTTAGAACAAGCAGCCAAAGCCAGTAAGACACCAGTAAGACCTTTCATGTTGTCTATTGTGTTTACCTCTTTCAACTATTTGCATTTGCAGATGAACTTGTTTCCTGCTTCTACATTACTTGCTTTTCTCTGTTTCACAGCTTACAGCATTAGAAAGGGTCACAAAGCAGAACTTCTAGTATTTAGCTCCCTGGCAATGGAAAACATTAGAAACCACAACACCTTGACAGATTACAGTCCAGCAGAACCCCAGTCACAAGCTGGGGCCCTCCTGCACTACTGCTATCTACAGATATCTAATAGCCAAGCAAGAAGGTACAACAGTGGTAAGCAGGGAAAGCCCAGCATCTACAAGTACTGAGAGCAAAACAATGAGACATCTGTTCCAAGCTCATGCAGCAAGGCAAAAACAACTGCACAGCAGCCACCATTCTTCCGAACAGGAGCCAGTAAGATTAATGTTTCTTCATTTTCCCCAATGAGTTCACAAAATGTTCATAAGAATCATCATTTTATTTTACTTATTGCACAGATCCATACAATCTGGATGCTTTTCCCAAAAAGCAGCAGCAGTGGGGTGTGGATGAGGATGAAGAACTGCTCAGTGCTCTACATTCAGCCACACCAGCCCACACTGAAGAAGTTGCAGTTTAGGATCCTCAGTTGACAGAAAGCCAACAAAATAGACCACGTAAGTCTGGATGCAACATGCCAAGAACACAAAGGACTGGCCAACACTACAGCAGCTGGCAGCCATCAGATACTGCTACAGCTGTCAAGACAACCAAGCTTCCCCCAAGTATGACCAACAAAGAAACACGGTGCTCACTACAGCCTCCTCTCTGCACTTCTCTCTGTGGTACTGAAGGTCAGCAAAACGCCTCACTCCACCTACACACTGAGCATCTCTCACACTGAGCATCAGGAAGTACTGAGCAACCAAATCCTTCTCAATCTCTTCTGATGGGGATTAAGAATCTGGGAAAGGAACCAGACACATGGATTAGAGTCCTGCAGAAGCTAAAATGCAGTTGTATTTCAAGCAACAAGTTGAAAACACTGCCAAGTTGTCAGGGACTTACAGTTATTAGAAGGAACATAACTAAGTCCTTTATGAGATGCAGATGGGACATTTAAGGACATGGTTTAGTGATGGACTGTTGTACTAGGTGATCTTAGAAGTCTTTTCTAAATGATTCTATGATTCTTCAAGTAAACATCAGGTAGGAGAACTTCTGCAACGCGCAGCAAGTTTCCTGCTGGAAATACAGGTCAGAGGCAAGTTCAAGTGAACCTGACAATGCATAAAATGTCTCCAGAATCGACACAAGGATGTGTCTGGACAGCCTCCAGAAAAAAAATAATCAGGAAATAACTAAGCAACTCTTAGCAAAACTCTCTGATGAACTATTCATCTCCTTTGTACTTTGGCCTGAGCATGCTCCTTGCTCTAAGACAACACAGCAGCACACTGAGGATGACACATGTTCATCTCCTCTGAAAGTCAAGGTCATCATGACTATGTGAAGAAATTACTGGCCACTCCACAAGGTGATTATCTACACCAGAACTGCTGGAGATTGAAGTCCTGTTGTCAAAAATTACAAGTATAGCAGAAGATTCAGCTACCAGACATATTCTAAAGGGATGGCTTGGAGTGCTTACAAACCATTAAAAAAAATCAATGCACAAGACACATCATGTTACCTAAACATGTATAATTTTTTTATATTCCTGATAGAGAAGAATGACAGCACATCAGTTACAAACAAGTATATAGGAACAGTTAGAACCCAAGGACCTGCCATGACTACCAAAGAGAAAAATCTATCAGTACTGATTTTCAGTAATGTCATTTACAGACTAAGAATCTGATTCAGCATCTGGTCAATATTTAGGGTATCTTAACCACCCTACTTATCTTAATACAAATAAAAATATAAACAGTAGGTCAGTTCTCCATTTTAATGCTAAGTGTCTTTGTGTGTCTAGAAAGGATAATTTTAATAGTATCAAAGGCACTATCACAAGCTAAAGGCAGAATTATCTTGAGCTACTAGAATGAGAAAAAAAATTCTAAGTGCTATAGTTTTACATAAAAGATATAAAGGTTTAATACTACAATTAAGTTTTTCTGATACAATTGGAAATGTCTAACAACTCCCAATAATAGTATGAGATACCATGAAAACAGCAGGAAAAAAAACCCACCAGGAGCCAGAAATGTTTAACTAGAGGTCTCAGATTGTTTAAAAATCCCAAACAAGGGAGGACACATACTCATACATTCCATTAGTTCACATATTTTCTATCTACAAGCAAGGGTTAGTTGCAAATCTACCTGCCATGAACAAGAAGGTACAAACACATCTGTATGCATTTGCAAGCCAAAACTGCTTTGAACAAAGCCAGTGAGCAGAAAAGATGACACAACTTCTGGTGTTATTGAAATATCCACAGCAATCCAAGGACAAAATTGAAACTAAGTATCCTGGAGAACACATTAATTTCACAGAATAATGACCATTTACAAAGGACAATCTCTGTAAGTTGTTCAAAGTACAGAGTATCATGCCCTGAACACATAACTGAAAATGGTGGAAAATGCATTACAGTTTTACTACTGTGAGGTAAGCTTTGATTCATACCATATGGCCTTAAGACAAGCATATGTGCACATCTGCACATGTGTGCATGAATGCTGAGGTCTCCAACCAACTGCAGCCAGCCCAGTTTCTTAGCAGAAGCAAGAAGACAGGATTCCAACAAACAAATACACAGTTTCTCAAGAGTCACTCCAAAAAAACTAATCCTACTGACTCACAATTTTTGTCTCAGAAACCTGGTAAAAAACTGAGACAAACAAAGGTGTGAAGACAACTAGGCATTATAGCAATACTAATTATTATGCTTATATTTGTTTTACTCTTTACAAGGCTTAAAAACCCCCCAGACAAAACCAATCACACTAATATGTGAATAATTCATGACAAGTAAAGGGACCAATGGACTTACAATTAAGTTCTTTTCTTTTTCCCTATTCTTTTTAAGGTGGTATAAAACACATAGTTTTTTATTTTGCCTTCAGGTGAGGTCCACCTGTGAGGTCGTCTGAATTCAGAATTCCTTCACAAAAATCACAGGTCATCACTTTGGGTGTAATGTAGCACCCAAAAACTTAATATTATACTGTAAGCAGGGAGAAGATTGAAAAATGCAATTGGTTATCAGAAAAATTCCTGAAACCAACATTTATCAGTGTTGTCTTCTCTGAATTAAAACAGTTGCTTCCTATGGTATTTTCTGCATTGTAACTACAGACAAGTATTGACTTTTTAAAAGCACCTTGAATTTGAGGTGTTTTATCCTCCTGCTGCTTCAGAGCATGAAATGAGATTCTGATGTTATCTGCAATGTCAAGTTTTGTGAGTATGTTTGAAATACACATTTGTTTACAAGACTACATTTTAAAATGTAGGTTATCTTCTGTCAAAATGAAATAAAGTTAAAAATTAAGCTCAGCTCAGAGGGAAAGGGAAGGTGAAGCAAAGTGCAAGAAAAAAAGGAAGCAGGATCTTAGTAATCGTAGCTGGAATCCATTCAAACTTCATTTCCTATATAGGAACTTTCATGCCTTCTATCACCTTTACGCTTTTTATTTTTGCCCCCTTTTTAAAATCTTCTTCATTTCTTTGCATACATATATTCAGAAAAAACAGCTTGCCATTCTTTTTGGGACAAGTTGCTGAGTACACAAAAAGCCCCCCTCAGAACTAAACATCAGTATAACAGGTGGGGGCTCTCTGCCTTCCCAGAAGGCTGAAAGCAAGCCCAGACTGCTGACACACCACCGTGCTGCCCACTGCCAGGCAATTTTCGGGCTTTACCCTTTACACTCATGCAAGTGTGACAAAAGAAAAGCATAGAACAGCAAGAAGAGGAGGAATAAATGTGAACATTATTTCACAGCAGAAGCTTCATTAGTAAGTATCACTTAACTCATTAAAAGTTCCCTAACCACTGAAGTAAAAATGGCATGAATTAATTAAGAACGAACTCTTAGGCTTGATTTACTCCCCAGCTCTGACCTAGTGTAGTGACCATGACACTACACTGTCTTTCTGTTCACTCCTGACATTATTTTATGCACAACAGACACCCTCCTCATCCAGCGACTAGAGAACAAGCAATGAGCCTTTCTTTTCCAAGGAAGATACACTCTTTTATTAATTTAAACTTTTATTACTTTTATTATACACTCAAGAAGCTGTAAGAATAACTTAAAAGATTAAACTCAGCAAGAGAAAGTACTGTTCTTTTTGAAGATACCCATCGCCTTCAAAGCCTTTGGGCTGTTAGAAGCTCTTCTGAATTTTAACATTTGGAGTAATGAAGGCTGCATTTTACTATCTCCACAAAGACACACCAGAAAGTAAGCAACGACCTGCAACCCAATAATGTCAGATACCATTTGTTTATAGTCAGCCCCATAATGCACCAAGGCTCTGTCAGGATGGACTGTTTCGAGAATATTCTTAGTAGCTGTTAACCTGTACATTGGACAGAACGGCATGAAGTTACAGCGAGGCCATGAGACTTTCTGCCCCATGTCAGCATCATGGTAAGGAAACAGTGCCATGCATTTACTTTTCCTCCCATTCAATATATTCCTCCTTGGAAATGCTAACATTACCACAAGCACACAGAATACATGAGAGAGCTTGGCCAGAAGAATTTAAGCTTTAGTATTTTCCCCCATGCAATCAGGCTAGGGGTAAGGGAAGATGACATTTGATTACCCCAAGCAGCTAATTGATGCAAGACTTGATCCTCAAATGCATCACATATTAAAAAGCATCTTTATGTGCAATCATCTGTGGTAAGCAAAGATTCTCTACCACTCTGAAGGAACCTACAGGTCTGTCACTTATTAACAAGTTACATCTTCAGAGCTTATATGCATTTTTCTAAACATTTTTTTCACCACTTTAAAGTACACTTTAAAGCATGCATTAACTTGCACATGGGAATAACCATTACCTTTCTAGGAGTCCACCACAAAAACTACTCTACTGTTTTCCTAGCCCCTCACCCATCAAAACTCAAGGCTATTTTTCTGTGCATAGAAAGAGACATGAGACATGACACTACTCTGACCCCCTCTCTAATGACAACATCTGCTGAGAGGGCTCACTCAGCTCTTTATGCAGCAATAGTAAACCATGCTTTAAAAAAACCTCAAACAAATGAAACAACCCCTCCAAGATTCACTGAGAGATTACATACAGGTAAAATTACTAATTAAAAGAACATCTTCACCAAGCTTCTGAACATAGCTAAAGAATGGCAAGTAGTTTTTGCTGAGGTAAAGCTTCATAGAGAGGTAAGTATTCATATCTGACCTTAAGAAGGACAGCCTTATCAAATATCTGAAAAAAACGAATGGTTTTCAACAAGAACTTTAGTATGGCAGATTCTCTTTCTTCAACAACAGATTTTTAAAGTACTTTTATTAATTTAATATTCTAAAGCCCACTGCAGTTATAGCTTACAGCAATAAGCAAACTTGAAATTCATCCCATTTTAAGTTCTTGCTCCTACTGCTGCAGGCTGCTTGAAGCAACTGTATATTTAATTTTCATGTAACATGCTAACAACAATATTTACACTGACTAAGTTTAATGCCATAGTTCCCTCTAAAAAGTTTTAATTAGCAGTACACTAAAGAATGAAATAAAAATTCCTTTGTTCTTACAGGACAGTTCACTTTTGAAGAAAATGAATGTCTTCAAATTAAGATTTTTATGGTAGGGCAAATGTAACAGTCCCCACACACAAGTTCACCACGAAACAACGAAAATACAGCTCTCATTTCAAACATGTGTTCCTGGGTCCTGTAAATCATACATCATGAACCTAGAGACTGGCCCAAGCTTGAGTTACTTGCCAGGACTTCAAATGCTGAAATAAGATGTGAATACTGCAAGAATATTCTGGGTAATAGCAATAAAGATAAAAAAGCAAGTATACTGTTGTGCTTCATTGTGTCTGTCAATGTTATTATCCCAAGTAGCCTTTTTAACTGCTGTAATTTTTGTCCAGGTCAGCATACTACTCAGCAAGTTTCAAAACTTGTCGGGACCAGAATGCAGAGAGAAGTAAAGAAAGATCCCATCTTGAGCTCATGGCTCCCATTCTGCAAAGACAACACAAAGCCTGGACAAGTTTATCCCCTGCTCCCTGGGAGTGAGCTCCTGCCCGTGTCCACCTCAACCCCTGCAGACCATAAGTCCTGTCTCCAGAGCTCCTAGATACATATACTTCCCTAGCAATGCTTGCCCAATTCAAACAGAAACAAGAAAAGGCCATGAACACTCCCTAGCACACTCTCCTGCCTGTCATCAGCAAAAACAAACCAAGCCTTTCAAGATATGAGAGGGCCAACGCAGGGGCAGAAAGAGGAAGGGTAGGATGAAGAGTTAAAAGTTCTTGTCTCTCAGCTCTGAATTAGAGCTGACACTCTAATCTTGGAGACATCAATGCAAAAGTGCAGTAGCTAAATAAAGTAAGGCAATTAGCTGAAGGAAGGTGGGAATCACTCTGGATGGCAGACAGATCAGAGAGGAGTGACCAGGCATCATGCACCAATCATGTCAAATCCTGTGCTGACAGCTTGCTGGCAAAACTTACTCTACCAGAAGACTATGGTAAGTGCCAGCACTGCCCCCACATTTCTTGAGCAGTCAAATAAACTAAAATACATCATTTCCTCTCAAGCCATTTAGAACATCCAGAAAATAGATGACTCGGGTACTAACTCACCTGCTGCACTACAACTGGGAGAAAGTGCACTTGTGAGCACTTGAGTCGTCACAGTACATGTCACAAGACACTTGAGCTGAAACTTTGGATGGAAGTCTGTTTAAACTTCCATGCAGGGTACAAACTGGAAATCCAGGGCAGGGACAAAAACCTGTTCTGACAAGACACAGTTGCAACTGAAAGTGCCTCAAATCACCTGCCAGTATCCAGGTCCAGGTCTGCCAGTATTAACTGTATGATGCAGGTTTTTTCCCTCTGTAAGCAAATTAGTTTTTCAAAAAATTCTTTATGCTTTTACTTTGAGCAATGGGATGGTATCATATTTCCAGGTAAGAGCAGTTTCCTTTAAGTAGTACCTTTTAAAACAGATACCTTTCTAAATGCTGTGCCTTACGTCTTACACTTTAGTTCTACAAAAAAATGTAGTCCTGCATCAAGCGGCACTGCTGCCTTGAAGTCCTTGTTTCTCCTTACCAGCTCCTCCCAGCTCTTTTGGCTGCACCAGCAAGACCATTTCTGTAATTTCTCATGAATCCAGTCAGGGAAATGATCCAGGTGAAGACTGAGCTGATGCATACAGAAGTTTTCAGTTGGATAACTTCCTTGATCTGGTTTACCACATTGCTACACAAATGCCAGTGTGAGAAAACAAAGATGAGAGTAATGATGCAATTTAATTCAGAATAAATCAACCCCTGGGAATACAAAGCTAATTAAAAACATGGCAAAAACATATAGGCAAGTCCAAACAACTCTACAAGCCTCGTTACTTGTTTCTAAACTTTTCTTTTTGTTTATTTACTCTTGGGAGTGAAACACTTAGGTTCATAAGCATAATGCTACAAAGACAAATGGTTCAGAAATGTAAATAGGCAATAACTCTTGTTTGAGTCTTGAAAAGCACATAACCCAGCCAGGTAATCCAAGAGTGTGTTCCTTCACATGGTTTATTACACTGTATATATTCAGTAGCTCAAGGCCAAGCCAGAGGGCAACACAGAGGGAGGCAACAGTGAGGGAGAATTCATCTGACTAAATAGGAATTCTAATAGTGTTGTGTAGGCTGCCATGCTCGGCAGAGAAGATTCACACAGTGGATATTCATCATCCCAAATGTGGTTACTCCAGGTGACAGGAATGATACTTGGCTCCATTAGCTGAGATTACAACATGTCTGTAAAAGGACCATGAGGGACTCACTACAATGAAGACACTTGAAGACTGCAGACAACCAAATCAGATGAGATGCCTCCTACCCTGGATGCAAACTGCATATCCTTCACATGAGAGTACTTGATATGTACAGACTGAGATATGACTACTTGGATCTTACCTTTCACAACTTATTCACAGTATGGTGAAGAGCAAGAGGGCTGGACAAAACTGCTCATACATTAATTTCCTTGCAGCAGCAGTAAAAATGCAGATTTCACCTTAATTTGGTGCTGTTCTCTTAGCAAGTCTCACAAAATCACCTGAGAAATACTTGTTGTTATGTACATGCCTTTGCTTATAAAGGATGAAAGACACCATGTTTCAATAATGACAATCACAAAGGTGGGATGAAACAAAAGGAAGAACCCAATACCACTATCACTTTTGTTCATCAATGCAGGAAGAAGGGCTCTGTTTTCTTTAACAAAGCAGGAGTACTTTATCTACATCTACCTCCTATTTATCTCAGCATTCATGGACTGTCATGCCCCCCTTTACTGCTAAACACTATTACTGTATTATACCTACCACATAGTACAGTACAGCAGCTCTCAGCAGTCCTGCAGCTACAACTAACTGGAAGCATTATGCACCACATTGGATTCAGCTTCTTTGTTGTCCCCAAGCTGAAAGGATGCTGCTACTTCCTTCCCCTTGGCTTCCGCTCCGTGCTCCATTTCCTCTCTGCTAACTTCAGCTGCCACTGTGTCTCCTCAAAGCCCTCAGGGCAGAGAGGCTCAGGGTGGCTCCTACAAGTGACTCCAGCTCCAGCAAGGCCTATGTGGTGCCCTCTATACTGCAATGTGCTCTTGCCTGTCTATCTGAAAAGCACCCACGACAGCAGCAGTTAGCCATGGTGCAGCTCCCACTCACAGTGACAGGAAGGCTTCACCTGCCCATGAGGTGTACAGATAATGAACAAAGACAGGAATTCACTCCTAGGATGCCGCCACTGAACGGCACAGGCAGTGACAGCTCAAAGAACACCAAAAAGTAAGAGCAGGAACAATTAAAAGATAGCTTCAGTGTTGGATTACCAGGGACTTCTGTCCCTTGCCTGCATAAACTGTTTATACTCAAAACACACTTTTATATCCACTGCAGCTCTGTTTAAATATACCCAATCCCCAAGTAGCTAATGATGATCCCTAAGTAATAGGGAGTCAAATTTAGAGACTATACTGTACATAAATGAATTTTTCCTTCAGTTTTTCCTCAGGATCTGTTGCTCTTCAAGCTAGCAAGAGCGGCATGGGTATGTCTGAATCAGAATATCAGTATTTTACAGAAATGAAAATGCTACTCTATGTTGGAACATACTTAAAAATACTCCTTTCAAAGGTTCAGACATGTCATTATGTCAACTGTGATTCTGTCATACTATTTTAAAGTGGAAGATTCAATGCCCTTAGAAAACGCAGCAAAAAATTACAGTATGTTCACATTCTTATGGCTCTGTATAAAAAAAAAAAAATCCCAGTTTCTAATAAAACTAAAAATGGTATTTGTAAAAAGCAAGTGTATAATGCTTATTACCCATGCACAGCAAGCCAGATATTACATTAACTGAAAGCTTAATGTAAACCAGCCTTCAGAATAACGTTTCTGGAATTTCTAAAGGAAAAAAAAAAGCACTCAGTTCTCTTTGGCACTTCCTAAAATAAAATGTTTTAATGTACATTATTAACATGTATTATATTAGTATGATTACACTGATTTTTTTCTAGTAAATATAACCACTTACACAAACTTCTTTCCTCCCTTATTTTTGCTCCCTGGCATGTATGTGGTAAAACTATTGGGACCCGTGGGAGAAGAAGAATACCAACACCACAGTTCTCTCAGAAGTTGCCTTTCCTTGTATCTAAAGGCAGAACAGATATATATACTGGAGCAAAGGAAAAAATGCAGCTTGCATAAGGTAATGAATGTAAAAGCCAACAGAAATACTGAAAGCGCATTCTTTTGATTTCAAGTTGCATGTATTTCTGAGAGATTACTTAGTTTGCCTTTGGCTGACTGGAAGAAGAACATTCCCTGAATTATAAGCTTGAGGCTCCACAACAACTGTACTGATCCAATTTTGTACTGGCATTTGAGATGTGGAATAGAAGCATCACTCCCAACCACACTGCTATTCAATGGTGAGACTTCAAGAAGGCTGCTAAGCAATGCCATTTAAGCTCAACCTCCAACCTGCCAGGTGCAGCACATTCCTATAATGACATGACCAAAGCACTGCATTTCCTTGACATGCATTTTCTTCTTGGTTTTCTTCCTGTGCCAAGCCTGGCTTTGCCCACAGAAGACAAGAGTAAAAAAACTAATCTGAAGTTTGTAATAACATGAAGTGGAGTGACATTTCTGTTCCTCCATTTATTAAAACCACTGGAGATTTCTGATATTTAAAAAAAAAATCTAAATGCACAATTCTTCTTCCTCCCCAGCACACAAACACATACAGCCAAGCTTCTGTTAACCATTACAATTAAAAATTGTAAAATTGCATTTCATTGTTACTAGAAACCTTTATTTGAAACCATTCACTTAGCCAAAAGTTGACACAGCCATCTGTAAAAGCTTCATGAACCCAGTTTTAGTCTCAAGCAGGAAAAGGCATTAGTGTGGTGTTAAAAAAAAAAAAAAAAAAGACAAAAAATAAGGAGGGAGAAACACATGGAATTTAACACTGTCTCAAGACACAAGTGGGCAAAAAAGACACAAGACACAAGTGGGCCCGCAGGGAAAGCCAGAATATGAATTTGTCACTCCAGAAGTGCATACACACATTATTAAAGGTACCTTGAATCACTTAGTGCAAGGTATTACAAGACAAAAGGGTGAATACAAATGCTCAGGAGAGAGAGACTGCAGTTTTAAACCCTCAGATCACCTAGGTAACTTGTTCATCTGACTGAGGGAATTCAGTTACTAGGCATTTGCAGGCATTAGTACTTCAAGACAAACATGGAAAAAACCCAGCCAAAACCCAGTGCTTACCTGGATCTGATAATTGATAAAATCAATAAACACCTCATCTTCATTAACATTTTACAACACTATCTAGTACTGAGTAACCAACTGGCTCCTCCACTAAAATAAAGCAATGTCTTTTTTACGCTTTAGAGCAATTTAGCTTCTACTCTGAGGAGTCCACTTGTGATGAAATAAACCTTTGGATTTGATGGTCATTAGTAATTTGCAGCTGAATGAGAAGAGACAGTATGGCAGTGCAAGAGGAAAGTGAGCAAGACTATAAAGACTATTTCTGCATCATCTGAACTTTAAGATCATTGTTAAAACTGCAAGCATGGGATACCAGTTTAAAAATAAACAAAAGAAACCAAAACAACCCAGCCCAGAACTGGAGTATCTTCTCAGAGCTGTGACTGTGCTGTCCCGAAAAGCAGACTTTGCAGAATGTCCAGCTGAAATGGCTATGGAGTTAGCTTCCATGAAGTAATGGAATGGCAGCTTGCAGGAAGGCAATTCCATACAGCAGCACTCAAGCATCAACCCTCCTGTCCTGCACGCACGCAGAGGGAAAAAAACACTGCCGATTCCGACTAAGCAGCAACATCTGAATTTTTATTCACCATCATACTGGAAAATAATTATCTACCTAATCTCATTCTGGGATTGTGAAGATGAGATATCCTGAGCATATTCATCTTCTGGTAGGCTAGTATTTGAATTGGGTGCTATTTATTACTCAAACGTTATTTTATTATCCATAACTTCTTAATTTTGAAAAACTAATAAAATAGGAAGACCAACTGAAATACGAGTTAAAACCAATACACACTGCAGTAGACAAATATAATGCCAGATTTCAGCACTAAAACAGAATATTCTAGGATTTCTCTAAGAAGACCATCCTAGCAGCTACAAATGAATGATCCTCATCTTCTACTGAGAAGCAAAGTTTACAGGCGATAAAGAAATTTAATCCCTTCCCAAATCACATTGCTTATGGTTACATTCTCCCTGGTTTAATGTTACACCTTCATATAACTCTTAAATTCCTATTTCCCAGAGGTCTGTTGTTAGGTTTTACACAAGACTATTCACGTGAAAAAACATGCGCCATATATTTTGTGTACTCACCAAACAAATCACCAGTGCCAACAGGAATTCAGCTTAAGAGTTAGTTTGGGGGTTTATTTGTTTGTTTTAATATTTGCACACATTAATTTCAGCACTAAAAGAAACTGAAGTTCTGGAATACCTGTTAGAACAATTAAAAAATCTAAACAAAACCAAAACCAAACAAAACCCCCACAAAACCATAATTTAGTCCTCATCTGAAATACCTGTCAGGTTTTACATACTTGAGAGAACTTACAGAGGTAAAGATTCTAAAGAGTACCTTCATGGACATCTATTACCCTCACTGCTGGGGCACCAACACAGACAAAAGCAAACCCATCTGTGAGAATTTTACCCTATCAAAGCAAGTACCTTACTGAGACTTAGAGGGTACCTCTGTGACCTTCAGAGGCCACAAGAGATCTGCATAAAAAAAGTCATTCAATTTTCTAAATATGGTGCTATGTGCAGAGCTTAATAACCAGTACTTCCATATTCACAAATTACATAATCAGTCTGGCTGAGAAGAATTTGAAGCTGGGACTGTCTGAACATATGTCTGAGACCAATAAAGAAGAGAAAAGCTTGATGCAAAGCATCCCTCCCCATCCTTTCCTAATCAGAGCACTGACTACAAATCCCACCTTCAAAAAGCTCCAAATCCAAGACCTATTTACTTGGTTTGTTAACACAGAAGTGGAACATCTTAACTAGGTCTCATTAGATCTATCCCACCGTGAGGAGGGCTCTCCACTCCAGTCTCATGTAGCCCGTCCAACAACAAATACTGCAGCTAAAGCAATTATTCCCTAATGGCATGCTCTGGCTTTCTAACCTCTACCTTTATTTCAATCACTTGGTTTTTAACTAGTCCATTCACAGCCAAAGGAAAAGACAGTCATGTGCAAACATCCCTGAACCTCAGCAATGGCCCTTTACTTGTACCTACAACTGTGACCACGGTACTAAAAGGGCAAGAGGGAAAACCAGCTAGTTTAGGTTTTACAACCATTTAGCAGTTACTGTGCTGTGTGTATTCAAACTGGGAATATACCTAGTACTAAAACTTTTCCCTAGAAAATCATCACACCTGTCGTTCAGGAAGTTATTCAAGGCTACAAGGTGGCATCACATAAACTTTCAAAAAAAAAAGATTCACAGTAAGGAGGTGGTAATTAGGAAGCAGAATGCACTTTGATATGAGATCAGCTCTACATATCCCTTGTACCAATGTACGTGTCCAAAAAATAAAGACTGGGCTTCTAATCGGGCTTTGGAAAGTGATATTATGAAAACTCAGATGTTCTTACATGAAAGACAAAATGAGACATTTATATTAGGATAAAGATATTCTCAACTCACTGACATAGCTGTTATTACTCAAATAGCCAGCCATCAGTCTTGATGTAAATGTAGCAGCTACAGACAAGCAAGCCTTTCCATGCCATCTGAATTGAGCTTGACAATAGAAGACAGGATCAGCAAGACAGCTAAAAGGCACTAATTCTGCCAATACCTCACCACTCTGATTACATGAAGGAGATTTTCCATATGATACAAAAATTATAGTCGATTTTGATATTAGCTTGGTATCTGAAGTGCTAGCTCCATGGGCCACACACAACTCTGGTTTTCTGGCATGCTTATCAATAAATTCAGTATATCCCAAGTTTAGTGGCCTTTGCATTTTAGTTGGTGGTTCTTATTCAAGAACAGCTATTTTTTTGTCCTTTAAAAAAGGCACAAACTGGTATTACATTTGATGTCACATTGCCTGGCATGGTAGGTTTTCCTACAAGACACCTTTGCCTCTTGACTATTCTGTGTGTGAACACACGCTCACCCAGATTCTACTTAGGGTACCTAAATCCAACCATGAAAGAAGGAAATCAAAAAGGTTATTTTCAATGTTTTATGTCTTGCAGCAAGCATCGCTTGCTGATTGTTACAACCTGTGTGAGATAAGGAAAGCTCTGAGGAAACAGGACATAAGCATACCCTTCACATGGTGCAC
The DNA here is from genome assembly GCF_017590135.1 of Pyrgilauda ruficollis. Classification (NCBI taxonomy): domain Eukaryota; kingdom Metazoa; phylum Chordata; class Aves; order Passeriformes; family Passeridae; genus Pyrgilauda; species Pyrgilauda ruficollis. The sequence continues at coordinate 18,912,133 of NW_024510321.1, read as the reverse complement.
ATCTACCCCAGTGCAGCAGGAAGGATGCTGTCAGCCTGCTGCCATGAAGGCTCAGCCAGTGTATGATCACTCCTCCCAGATGACACATTTAGCCATTTGACAACACATACTACAAGGCCCACGTTGACCACGGGGGAGGATGCATTTCCTTCTAACATGTCTTGTATACCCCCATGTACACAAGTTTTCTGCATCCTGACATACCCGTGGTCCAGGCAGGCACGATGCCGCCGCAGGATTCCTGTTGGAGCCCGACGGAAGGGTTGCCTTTCTGCCACCAAACCCAAGGCCCATGGCGAGGAGGGCACGGCGGTGCTTCCCCCCTCGCCGAGATTCCACACGGGCGGGAGGGCAGGTGCAGCTCGCCGGCCGAGGGGCTGCCACACCACGGCACAGGGGAAGATCAGACTTGCGCAGCCCAGGGCAGGACCAGCAGCCCGGCACAGGAGCATCAGGAGCTGCTCCAGGTGCCCCCGGGCGCTCGGGCACTGGCTCAGTGCGGCTTCTGAGCCCACCCGGGAGAAGGCGGAGGACGACCCTGCCCGGCTGGGGAGCGTCTCTGCCCGGCTGCCCAGGGGCAGCGGTGACAGACCCCGCCCGGCCGGCGGGAGCCACCGCGCCGAACAAAAGGCCCGGCGGAGGCCCGGAAACGTCCCGGGGCCGCGGCCGAGCCGCGCCGTCAGCCCAGGGGGCGAACCCCAGCCTGGCCGCCCCGCACGGCCTGCGGCCGCCGGTGCCCCCCGCCCGCCTCTCACCGCCGCGTCGGGCCCTGCAGCGGGCACCGTGAGGAGACGAGAAACCGGGGGGAAAGGACGCAATGCAACAGCTCCGGCGGCGCCGAGGGACAGAGGGAGGAACGGAGGGGGCAGCACAATGAGGCCAGCGCAGCCCCTGCCCCTGCCAGTAACAAAAGCTCCCCAGCCGCGGGGCTGCCTCCGCTTCCCCGGGCTGCAGGGTCTGCGGCGGCCGGTGGAAGCCAGGAGAGGTCTCACATCACCGACCCGCTTCCCGGCCGTACCCTCGGTCTGGCCCCCCGCACAATGCAGCCCCCGCCGCCCCGGGGACCGCCGCACAAAGCGGGCCAGTCCCGCCGCCCATCCCGCACCGACCTTGAGCCGCCTCGGGCGCCCCTAAGGTTTTGGTCACCGCCTTCCACACGTTGCAGCCCAGCAGGCAGAGGAGAAGCGCCGCCGACCTGCTCATTTCCACCCGCCGCCGCCAGCCGCCGCCAGGGAGAGAATCGCCGCCGGAGCCGCTGCCCGGAGGAGGAGGAGAAAGAGCCGCATCAGGGGCTGGCCCGCTCCGCGCCTCCCTCCATGTTGCCGTGCGCTGCCCCTCCTGCTTTCCCCGCCTGCTGCATTGTCGTCCCGCCGCTGCGCCCCGGCTCCGAGTCCCGCGCTGTCCCCCCAGGCGGGCGGGCGGCGGAGGCGAGCGGGAAGGAAGGGGAAGCGAGAGAGCTCCGCGGCCCCGCTGCCTTTCCGCTCGGGTTTATTCTTTAATTCCGCTCCCGTTTATCCCCCCGCTCTCCCTGCGGGAGCGGCCGGGGCTCCCCGCCCGCCCCTTAACCCTTGGCGGCACCCCCTGCCCTGGCCGTGCCCGGCGGCGCAGCGCCCCCTGCCGCCCGCGCCCCGCCCCGCCGCGGGGCTCCTCGGCAGCGCCGGTGCTGCCCC